>NC_088397.1:100437128-100720959 GCF_034236695.1 Oncorhynchus nerka
TAGACCAGGGCCCTATTCCCTATATAGTGCACTACTTTAGACCAGAGCCCTATTCCCTATATAGTGTACTACTTTAGACCAGAGCCCTATTCCCTATATAGTGCACTACTTTAGACCAGGGCCCTATTCCCTATATAGTGTACTACTTTAGACCAGGGTCCTATTCCCTATATAGTACACTACTTTAGACCAGGGCCCTATTCCCTATATAGTGCACTACGTTAGACCAGAGCCCTATTCCCTATATAGTGCACTACTATAGACCAGGGCCCTATTCCCTATATAGTTTACTACTATAGACCAGGACCCTATTCCCTATATAGTGCACTACTATAGACCAGGGCACTATTCCCTATATAGTGTACTACTTTAGACCAGGGCCCTATTCCCTATATAGTGTACTACTTTAGACCAGGGCCCTATTCCCTATATAGTGCACTACTATAGACCAGGGACCTATTCCCTATATAGTGCACTACGTTAGACCCTATTCCCCTTATAGTACACTACTTTAGACCAGAGCCTTATTCCTATATAGTACACTACTTTAGACCAGAGCCCTATTCCCTATAGTGCACTACTTTAGACAGGGCCCTATTCCTATATAGTGTACTACTATAGACCAGGACCCTATTCCCTAGAGTACACTACTTTATACCAGGGCCTATTCCCTATATAATACACTACTTTAGACCAGGGCCCTATTCCCTATATAGTGCCTACTATAGACCAGGCCCTATTCCCTATATAGTGCACTACGTTAGACCCTATTCCCTATATAGTACACTACTTTAGACCAGGGACTAAGGTGCTATGTAAGACTCCGGCCGTTTCAGGCTAATCATCATTATTACCACTCATCCCAGTGTTTAACACTAACAGGCCTTGCAGGAAGTAAACTCAACTACAGAGTGTCTAACAGCCCGGTAACAGGAAGTGAACTGTTAGGTTAACTGTGTTCTGCTGCTCAGACCACATCTCGGTTCAAATAATATTGAAATCTTTCAAATACTTTAGTGTTTGCTTTAGCCTACACGGAGAGACAGGTTTGCACTTTTGTAACTAATCTGTTGGTTCCATTGTGCCAGGCAAGCTCAATCACATTTACATTTTTTAAATGATTTGAATAGTATTTGAGCCCAGGTGTGTCTCAGCCTAGTTCTGGGTCTGGTATGTGAGAGACTTCCTCTGTAGAGTATTTAATGTTGGACATGTTTCTGTCAAACACTCGGCAGCACCTGGGGACAACACACCCTCTGCACCGTTCTGCTCCGTTCTGCTCTGCTTTGTTCTGCTCTGCTCCGTTCTGTTCCTAATCTGTTCTGTTCTGCTCCACACACACACACACACACACACACACACACACACACACACACACACACACACACACACACACACACACACACACACACACACACACACACCAATCAGCACCGTAGCGGAACAGAATTAATAGTTCAGGCAGGCTGCTTCTTAAAAGGCTAAACCACGGGCCCTCTGAAACAAAATACCACAGGGCCAAACTGCTCTCACATTGGAGAGAGAGAAAGAAACCATCCGGATTGCTGAAAGGATTTTAAAGAATTCAGAGGATAGAAAATGGAGAGAATTAGTTAATGCATTCCTTAGCTGATGGAGGTCTGTCTGTGTGTGCGTGCATGAGTGTGTGTGTCTGTGTGCGCATGTGTGTGTGTGTCTGTGTGTGAATGAGTGTGTGTCTGTGTGTGAATGAGTGTGTGCGTCTGTGTGTGCATGAGTGTGTGTTTCCTCATTACTGTCAGACTAAACAGATTCTGAGGAATTTGTTTTTTGTCACGTTGTTGAAAATATATATTTCAAGCTGAGATACACTCCATGGCCAAAAGTATGTGTGGACACCTGCTTGTCGAACATCTCATTCTAAAATCATAGGCATTAACATGGAGATGGACCACCTTTGCTGCTATAACAGCCTCCACTCTTCTGGGAAGGCTTTCTACTAGATGTTAGAATATTGCTGAGTGGACTTGCTTCCATTCAGCCACAAGAGCATTAGTGAGGCCGGTCACTGATGTTGGGTGATTAGGCCTGGCTCGCAGTCGGTGTTCCAATTCATCACAAAGGCATTGGATGGGGTTGAGGTCAGGCTCTTTGCAGGCCAGTCATGTTCTTCCCACACCCGATCTCGACAAACCATTTCTGTATGGACATCGATTTGTGCATGGGGGCATTGTCATGCCGAAACAGGAAAGGGCCTTCACCAAACAGTACCACAAAGTTGGAAGGTATAGCGTTAAGATTGCCCTTCACTGGAACTAAGGGGCCTAGTCCGAACTATGAAAAACAGATCCAGACCCGTGATTCTCCTCCTCCACCAAACTTTACAGTCGACACTATGCATTGGGGCAGTGTCACGCCCCCTGACCGTAGAGAGCTTTTTATGTCTCTATTTTGGTTTTTGGGTCAGGGTGTGATTTGGGTGAAAAACAGCTCAGACAGCAGTCTATGTTCTATGATTTTCTATTTCTATGTTTGGCGGGGTGGTTCTCAATCAGGGACAGCTGTCTATCGTTGTCTCTGATTGGGAACCATACTTAGGTACCCTTTTCCCCCACCTGTTTTTGTGGGAAGTTAACTGTCTTTGTTCAGGGCACATAGACCAAAGCTTCACGGTTTGTTTTTTGTTCTTTGTTTTGTCGGGCGTCATTTAAAAAAAAGTTAACGTACGTTACCATGCTGCAGCTTGGTCCAGTCCGTCAGCCAGCCGGACAGGCAGGTAGTTCTCCTGGCATCCACCAAACACAGATTCGTCCATCGGACTGCCATGGTAAATGTGATTCATCACTCCAGAGAACGTGTTTCCACTGCTCCAGAGTCCAATGGCGGCGAGCTTTACACCACTGCAGCCGAAGCTTGGCATTGCACATGGTGATCTTAGGCTTGTGTGTGGCTTCTCGGTCATGGAAATCCATTTCATGAAGCTCTTCATGAATTACCTGCTATTCTCTAAACCAATGTTAAGACCAGCGTCTAACAGAATGTAGACTGGTCTAATAGCCTATAACATTATGTAGACTGGTCTAATAGCCTATAACAGAATGTAGACTGGTCTAATAGCCTATAATAGAATGTAGACTGGTCTAATAGCCTATAACAGAATGTAGACTGGTCTAATAGTCTATAACAGAATGTAGACTGGTCTAATAACCTATAACATAATGTAGACTGGTCTAATAACCTATAACAGAATGTAGACTGGTCTAATAGTCTATAACAGAATGTAGACTGGTCTAATAACCTATAACATAATGTAGACTGGTCTAATAGCCTATAACATAATGTAGACTGGTCTAATAACCTATAACAGAATGTAGACTGGTCTATAACAGAATGTAGACTGGTCTAATAACCTATAACAGAATGTAGACTGGTCTAATAGTCTATAACAGAATGTAGACTGGTCTAATAACCTATAACAGAATGTAGACTGGTCTAATAACCTATAACAGAATGTAGACTGGTCTAATAACCTATAACAGAATGTAGACTGGTCTAATAACCTATAACAGAATGTAGACTGGTCTAATAGCCTATAACAGAATGTAGACTGGTCTAATAGCCTATAACAGAATGTAGACTGGTCTAATAGTCTATAACAGAATGTAGACTGGTCTAATAACCTATAACAGAATGTAGACTGGTCTAATAACCTATAACAGAATGTAGACTGGTCTAATAGTCTATAACAGAATGTAGACTGGTCTAATAGCCTATAACATAATGTAGACTGGTCTAATAGCCTATAACATAATGTAGACTGGTCTAATAACCTATAACAGAATGTAGACTGGTCTATAACAGAATGTAGACTGGTCTAATAACCTATAACAGAATGTAGACTGGTCTAATAGTCTATAACAGAATGTAGACTGGTCTAATAACCTATAACAGAATGTAGACTGGTCTAATAACCTATAACATAATGTAGACTGGTCTAATAACCTATAACAGAATGTAGACTGGTCTATAACAGAATGTAGACTGGTATAATAACCTATAACAGAATGTAGACTGGTCTAATAGTCTATAACAGAATGTAGACTGGTCTAATAGCCTATAACAGAATGTAGACTGGTCTAATAGTCTATAACAGAATGTAGACTGGTCTAATAACCTATAACAGAATGTAGACTGGTCTAATAGTCTATAACAGAATGTAGACTGGTCTAATAACCTATAACAGAATGTAGACTGGTCTAATAGTCTATAACAGAATGTAGACTGGTCTAATAGCCTATAACAGAATGTAGACTGGTCTAATAGCCTATAACAGAATGTAGACTGGTCTAATAGCCTATAACAGAATGTAGACTGGTCTAATAACCTATAACATAATGTAGACTGGTCTAATAACCTATAACAGAATGTAGACTGGTCTAATAGTCTATAACAGAATGTAGACTGGTCTAATAGCCTATAACAGAATGTAGACTGGTCTAATAGTCTATAACAGAATGTAGACTGGTCTAATAGCCTATAACAGAATGTAGACTGGTCTAATAATTTAGACTGCTTACAGCAGTATCTGAGAAGTCAGTATTGCCATTAAGGTAATGCTGTGTTGATGCTGGCCAGTCAGCCTGGTCTAAACACTCTACCAGGCTTTACAACACACAATCCTTCTAAACATCTGGATGCCTCCTAAATAGCACCCTGTGCCTAAATAGTGCACTACTCTTGTCCCGAGTCCTGTAGGAACCTTGTGAGAGCTCTGGTCAAAGGCAGTGCACCATATAGGGAATAGGGGCCCATTTTGGGACCTTTCCACAGCCTGGTCCAACAGTCTCTTCTAAACATAGAGCCTTCTATGGACTGATTCTAATTAGCCAGCCCATTAGGAGTAATGTGGAGTAATGGGCTGTTAGATGTTATTTAGTAAAACAACACGCTGCAGGGTTTGAGGGGTTTTATTATGGTTCTATAATAGGTTGAGGCTCAATGCTGCCCTGCCTGTGTGTGTGTGTGTGTGTTCTATATTAGGGTGAGGCTCAACACTGCCCTGCCTGTGTGTGTGTGTGTTCTATGTTAGGTTGAGGCTCAATGCTGCCCTGCCTGTGTGTGTGTTCTATAATAGGTTGAGGCTCAACACTCTCCTGCCTGTGTGTGTGTTCTATATCAGGCTGAGGCTCAACACTGCCCTGCCTGTGTGTGTGTGTGTTCTATATCAGGTTGAGGCTCAATGCTGCCCTGCCTGTGTGTGTGTGTTCTATATCAGGTTGAGGCTCAACACTGCCCTGCCTGTGTGTGTGTGTTCTATATCAGGTTGAGGCTCAACACTGCCCTGCCTGTGTGTGTGTGTTCTATATCAGGTTGAGGCTCAACACTGCCCTGCCTGTGTGTGTGTGTTCTATATCAGGTTGAGGCTCAACACTGCCCAGCCTGGAAGGTGTGTGTGTGTCTGTGTGTGTGAGTCTGCATGTTTCCAGATTGTAGCAGGTTCTGTGCTAATTCAGTTTCCACATAAAGAATGTGATGGACCACCCACGGGCAGGAGGACTGAGGCTGCTGGATGTTTATTGGGAGTGTATAGAGGTGTGTAGTGTGTAGTAGTGTGTAGTAGTGTGTAGCAGCAGTGTGTAGTAATGTGTAGTAGCAGTGTGTAGTAGTAGTGTGTAGCAGCAGTGTGTAGTAGCAGTGTGTAGTAATGTGTAGCATCAGTGTGTAGTAGCAGTGTGTAGTGTGTAGCATCAGTGTGTAGTAATGTGTAGTAGCAGTGTGTAGTAGTGTGTAGCAGCAGTGTGTAGTAATGTGTAGTAGCAGTGTGTAGTAATGTGTGTAGCAGTGTGTAGTATTGTGTAACAGCAGTGTGTAGTAATGTGTAGCAGCAGTGTGTAGTAGTGTGTAGCAGCAGTGTGTAGTAATGTGTAGCATCAGTGTGTAGTAATGTGTAGCATCAGTGTGTAGTAATGTGTAGCAGCAGTGTGTAGTAATGTGTAGTAGCAGTGTGTAGTAGCAGTGTGTAGTAGTGTGTAGCAGCATGTGTGTAGTAATGTGTAGTAGCAGTGTGTAGTAGCAGTGTGTAGTAGTGTGTAGCAGCAGTGTGTAGTAATGTGTAGCATCAGTGTGTAGTAATGTGTAGCATCAGTGTGTAGTAATGTGTAGTAGCAGTGTGTAGTAATGTGTAACTGCAGTGTGTAGTAGCAGTGTGTAGTAATGTGTAGCAGCAGTGTGTAGTAATGTGTAGCATCAGTGTGTAGTAATGTGTAGCAGCAGTGTGTAGTAATGTGTAGTATCAGTGTGTAGTAGCAGTGTGTAGTAGTAGTGTGTAGTAGCAGTGTGTAGTAATGTGTAGTAGCAGTGTGTAGTAATGTGTAACAGCAGTGTGTAGTAGCAGTGTGTAGTAATGTGTAGCATCAGTGTGTAGTAATGTGTAGCATCAGTGTGTAGTAATGTGTAGCAGCAGTGTGTAGTAATGTGTAACAGCAGTGTGTAGTAATGTGTAGTATCAGTGTGTAGTAACAGTGTGTAGTAGTAGTGTGTAGTAGCAGTGTGTAGTAATGTGTAACAGCAGTGTGTAGTAATGTGTAGTAGCAGTGTGTAGTAATGTGTAGCATCAGTGTGTAGTAATGTGTAGCGTCAGTGTGTAGTAGCAGTGTGTAGCATCAGTGTGTAGTAATGTGTAGCATCAGTGTGTAGTAGCAGTGTGTAGCAGCAGTGTGTAGTAGTGTGTAGCAGCAGTGTGTAGTAATGTGTAGCAGCAGTGTGTAGTAATGTGTAGCATCAGTGTGTAGTAGCAGTGTGTAGCAGCAGTGTGTAGTAGTGTGTAGCAGCAGTGTGTAGTAATGTGTAGCATCAGTGTGTAGTAATGTGTAGCATCAGTGTGTAGTAATGTGTAGTAGCAGTGTGTAGTAATGTGTAGCATCAGTGTGTAGTAATGTGTAGTAGCAGTGTGTAGTAATGTGTAGCAGCAGTGTGCAGTGATGTGTAGTAGCAGTTTGTAGTAATGTGTAGCAGCAGTGTGTAGTAGCAGTGTGTAGTAATGTGTAGTATCAGTGTGTAGTAATGTGTAGTAGCAGTGTGTAGTAATGTGTAGCATCAGTGTGTAGTAGCAGTGTGTAGTAATGTGTAGCAGCAGTGTGTAGCAGCAGTGTGTAGTAATGTGTAGTAGCAGTGTGTAGTATTGTGTAACAGCAGTGTGTAGTAATGTGTAGCAGCAGTGTGTAGTAATATGTAGCAGCAGTGTGTAGTAATGTGTAGTAGCAGTGTGTAGTATTGTGTAACAGCAGTGTGTAGTAGCAGTGTGTAGTAATGTGTAGCAGCAGTGTGTAGTAATGTGTAGCATCAGCATCAGTGTGTAGTGTGTAGCAGCAGTGTGTAGTAATGTGTAGTAGCAGTGTGTAGTAATATGTAGCAGCAGTGTGTAGTAATGTGTAGTAGCAGTGTGTAGTAATGTGTAGTAGCAGTGTGTAGTATTGTGTAACAGCAGTGTGTAGTAGCAGTGTGCAGTAATGTGTAGTAGCAGTGTGTAGTAATGTGTAGTAATGTGTAGTAGCAGTGTGTAGTAATGTGTAGCAGCAGTGTGTAGTAATGTGTAGCAGCAGTGTGTAGTAATGTGTAGTAGCAGTGTGTAGTATTGTGTAACAGCAGTGTGTAGTAGCAGTGTGTAGTAATGTGTAGTAGCAGTGTGTAGTAATGTGTAGTAGCAGTGTGTAGTAATGTGTAGTAGCAGTGTGTAGTAATGTGTAGCAGCAGTGTGTAGTAATGTGTAGCAGCAGTGTGTAGTAATGTGTAGCAGCAGTGTGTAGTAATGTGTAGCATCAGTGTGTAGTAATGTGTAGCATCAGTGTGTAGTAATGTAGCATCAGCATCGTGTGTAGTAATGTGTAGCATCAGCATCAGTGTGTAGTGTGTAGTAATGTGTAGTAGCAGTGTGTAGTGATGTGTAGTAGCAGTGTGTAGTAGTGTAGCAGCAGTGTGTAGTAATGTGTAGTAGCAGTGTGTAGAAAGTGTGTAGCAGCAGTGTGTAGTAATGTGTAGCAAGCAGTGTAGTAATGTGTAGTAGCAGTGTAGTAATATGTAGCAGCAGTGTGTAGTAATATGTAGCAGCAGTGTAGTAAATGTGTAGTAGCAGTGTGGGAACGTAGAAAGGTGTGTAGTAATGTGTAGTAGCAGTGTGTAGTAATGTGTAGCATCAGTGTGTAGTAATGTGTAGTAGCAGTGTGTAGTATTGTGTAACAGCAGTGTGTAGTAATGTGTAGTAGCAGTGTGTAGTAATATGTAGCAGCAGTGTGTAGTAATGTGTAGTAGCAGTGTGTAGTAATGTGTAGTAGCAGTGTGTAGTAATGTGTAGTAGCAGTGTGTAGTAATGTGTAGTAGCAGTGTGTAGTAATGTGTAGTAGCAGTGTGTAGTAATGTGTAGTATCAGTGTGTAGTAATGTGTAACAGCAGTGTGTAGTAATGTGTAGTAGCAGTGTGTAGTAATATGTAGCAGCAGTGTGTAGTACTGTGTAGTAGCAGTGTGTAGTATTGTGTAGAAGCAGTGTGTAGTATTGTGTAACAGCAGTGTGTAGTAATGTGTAGCAGCAGTGTGTAGTAGCAGTGTGTAGTAGCAGTGTGTAGTACTGCGTAGTAGCAGTGTGTAGTATTGTGTAACAGCAGTGTGTAGTAGCAGTGTGTAGTAATGTGTAGCATCAGTGTGTAGTAATGTGTAGCATCAGCAGCAGTGTGTAGTAATGTGTAGCATCAGCAGCAGTGTGTAGTAATGTGTAGTAGCAGTGTGTAGTAATGTGTAGTAGCAGTGTGTAGTAATGTGTAGCATCAGTGTGTAGTAATGTGTAGTAGCAGTGTGTGTAGTAAATGTGTAGCATCAGTGTGTAGTAATGTGTAGTAGCAGTGTGTAGTAATGTGTAGCATCAGTGTGTAGTAATGTGTAGCATCAGCAGCAGTGTGTAGTAATGTGTAGTAGCAGTGTGTAGTAATGTGTAGCATCAGTGTGTAGTAATGTGTAACAGCAGTGTGTAGTAGCAGTGTGTAGTAATGTGTAGCAGCAGTGTGTAGTAATGTGTAGCATCAGTGTGTAGTAATGTGTAGCAGCAGTGTGTAGTAATGTGTAGTAGCAGTGTGTAGTAATGTGTAGTAGCAGTGTGTAGTAATGTGTAGCATCAGTGTGTAGTAATGTGTAGTAGCAGTGTGTAGTAATGTGTAGTAGCAGTGTGTAGTAATGTGTAGCAGCAGTGTGTAGTAATGTGTAACAGCAGTGTGTAGTAATGTGTAGCATCAGCAGCAGTGTGTAGTAATGTGTAGCATCAGCAGCAGTGTGTAGTAATGTGTAACAGCAGTGCGTAGTAATGTGTAGTAGCAGTGTGTAGTAATGTGTAGTAGCAGTGTGTAGTAATGTGTAGTAGCAGTGTGTAGTAATGTGTAACAGCAGTGTGTAGTAATGTGTAGCATCAGCAGCAGTGTGTAGTAATGTGTAGCATCAGCAGCAGTGTGTAGTAATGTGTAACAGCAGTGTGTAGTAATGTGTAGTAGCAGTGTGTAGTAGCAGTGTGTAGTAGCACTGTGTAGTAATGTGTAACAGCAGTGTGTAGTAATGTGTAGCATCAGCATCAGTGTGTAGTAATGTGTAGCATCAGTGTGTAGTAGCAGTGTGTAGCAGCAGTGTGTAGTAATGTGTAGCATCAGTTTGTAGTAGCAGTGTGTAGCAGCAGTGTGTAGTAGTGTGTAGCAGCAGTGTGTAGTAATGTGTAGCATCAGTGTGTAGTAGCAGTGTGTAGCAGCAGTGTAGTAGTGTAGCAGCAGTGTGTAGTAAATGTGTAGCATCAGTGTGTAGTAAATGTGTAGTAGCAGTGTAGTAGCAGTGTGTAGTAATGTGTAGTAGCAGTGTGTAGTAATGTGTAGCATCAGTGTGTAGTAGCAGTGTGTAGTAATGTGTAGCAGCAGTGTGTAGCAGCAGTGTGTAGTAATGTGTAGTAGCAGTGTGTAGTAATGTGTAGTAGCAGTGTGTAGTATTGTGTAACAGCAGTGTGTAGTAATGTGTAGCAGCAGTGTGTAGTAATATGTAGCAGCAGTGTGTAGTAATGTGTAGCAGCAGTGTGTAGTAATGTGTAGCAGCAGTGTGTAGTAATGTGTAGTAGCAGTGTGTAGTAATGTGTAGCAGCAGTGTGTAGTAATGTGTAGCATCAGCAGCAGTGTGTAGTAATGTGTAGCATCAGCAGCAGTGTGTAGTAATGTGTAACAGCAGTGCGTAGTAATGTGTAGTAGCAGTGTGTAGTAATGTGTAGTAGCAGTGTGTAGTAATGTGTAGTAGCAGTGTGTAGTAATGTGTAACAGCAGTGTGTAGTAATGTGTAGCATCAGCAGCAGTGTGTAGTAATGTGTAGCATCAGCAGCAGTGTGTAGTAATGTGTAACAGCAGTGTGTAGTAATGTGTAGTAGCAGTGTGTAGTAGCAGTGTGTAGTAGCAGTGTGTAGTAATGTGTAACAGCAGTGTGTAGTAATGTGTAGCATCAGCATCAGTGTGTAGTAATGTGTAGCATCAGTGTGTAGTAGCAGTGTGTAGCAGCAGTGTGTAGTAGTGTGTAGCAGCAGTGTGTAGTAATGTGTAGCATCAGTGTGTAGTAGCAGTGTGTAGCAGCAGTGTGTAGTAGTGTGTAGCAGCAGTGTGTAGTAATGTGTAGCATCAGTGTGTAGTAATGTGTAGTAGCAGTGTGTAGTAGCAGTGTGTAGTAATGTGTAGTAGCAGTGTGTAGTAATGTGTAGCATCAGTGTGTAGTAGCAGTGTGTAGTAATGTGTAGCAGCAGTGTGTAGCAGCAGTGTGTAGTAATGTGTAGTAGCAGTGTGTAGTAATGTGTAGTAGCAGTGTGTAGTAATGTGTAGTAGCAGTGTGTAGTATTGTGTAGCAGCAGTGTGTAGTAATGTGTAGCAGCAGTGTGTAGTAATATGTAGCAGCAGTGTGTAGTAATGTGTAGCAGCAGTGTGTAGTAATGTGTAGCAGCAGTGTGTAGTAATGTGTAGTAGCAGTGTGTAGTAATGTGTAGCAGCAGTGTGTAGTAATGTGTAGCAGCAGTGTGTAGTAATGTGTAGCATCAGTGTGTAGTAGCAGTGTGTAGCAGCAGTGTGTAGTAGTGTGTAGCAGCAGTGTGTAGTAATGTGTAGCAGCAGTGTGTAGTAATGTGTAGCATCAGTGTGTAGTAGCAGTGTGTAGTAATATGTAGCAGCAGTGTGTAGTAATGTGTAGTAGCAGTGTGTAGTAATGTGTAGTAGCAGTGTGTAGTATTGTGTAACAGCAATGTGTAGTAATGTGTAGCAGCAGTGTGTAGTAATGTGTAGCAGCAGTGTAGTAATGTGTAGTAGCAGTGTGTAGTAATGTGGCATAGCAGTGAGTAGTATTGTGTAACAGCAGTGTGTAGTAGCAGTGTGTAATGTAGCATCAGTGTGTAGTGTGTAGCATCAGTGTGTAGTAATGTGTAGTGTAGCAGTGTGTAGTAATGTAGCATCAGTGTGTAGTAATGTTTAGTAGCAGTGTGTAGTAATGTTTGGTAACTAGCAGTGTGTAGTAGTGTGTAGCAGCAGTGTGTAGTAATGTGTAGTAGCAGTGTGTAGTAATGTGTAGCATCAGTGTGTAGTAGCAGTGTGTAGTAATATGTAGCAGCAGTGTGTAGTAATATGTAGCAGCAGTGTGTAGTAATGTGTAGTAGCAGTGTGTAGTAATGTGTAGTAGCAGTGTGTGTAGTAATGTGTAGTAGCAGTGTGTAGTAATGTATTAGCAGTGTGTAGTAGCAGTGTGTAGTAATGTGTAGTAGCAGTGTGTAGTAACTGTGTAGCAGTGTGTAGTAATGTGTAGCATCAGTAGTAGCAGTGTGTAGTAATGTGTAGCAGCAGTGTGTAGTAATATGTAGCAGCAGTGTGTAGTGATGTGTAGTAGCAGTGTGTAGTGATGTGTAGTAGCAGTGTGTAGCAGTGTGTAGTAATGTGTAGTAGCAGTGTGTAGTAATGTGTAGTAGCAGTGTGTAGTAATGTGTAGTAGCAGTGTGTAGTAATGTGTAACAGCAGTGTGTAGTAATGTGTAGTAGCAGTGTGTAGTAATATGTAGCAGCAGTGTGTAGTAATGTGTAGTAGCAGTGTAGTATTGTGTAACAGCAGTGTGTAGTAATGTGTAGCAGCAGTGTGTAGTAATATGTAGCAGCAGTGTGTAGTAATGTGTAGTAGCAGTGTGTAGTAATGTGTAGTAGCAGTGTGTAGTATTGTGTAACAGCAGTGTGTAGTAGCAGTGTGTAGTAATGTGTAGCAGCAGTGTGTAGTAATGTGTAGCAGCAGTGTGTAGTAATGTGTAGCAGCAGTGTGTAGTAATGTGTAGCAGCAGTGTGTAGTAATGTGTAGCATCAGCATCTGTGTAGTAATGTGTAGCAGCAGTGTGTAGTAATGTGTAACAGCAGTGTGTAGTAATGTGTAGCATCAGTGTGTAGTAATGTGTAGTAGCAGTGTGTAGTAATGTGTAGCATCAGTGTGTAGTAATGTGTAGCATCAGTGTGTAGTAATGTGTAGCATCAGTGTGTAGTAGCAGTGTGTAGTAGCAGTGTGTAGTAATATGTAGCAGCAGTGTGTAGTAATGTGTAGTAGCAGTGTGTAGTAATGTGTAGCATCAGTGTGTGTAGCGTAATGTGTAGCATCAGCATCAGTGTGTAGTAATGTGTTGCAGCAGTGTGTAGTAATGTGTAACAGCAGTGTGTAGTAATGTGTAGCATCAGTGTGTAGTAATGTGTAGTAGCAGTGTGTAGTAATGTGTAGCATCAGCATCAGTGTGTAGTAATGTGGCAGCATCAGCAGCAGTGTGTAGTAATGTGTAACAGCAGTGTGTAGTAATGTGTAGTAACAGTGTGTAGTAATGTGTAGTAGCAGTGTGTAGTAGCAGTGTGTAGTATCAGTGTATAGTAGCAGTGTGTAGTAATGTGTAGTAGCAGTGTGTAGTAATGTGTAGCATCAGCAGCAGTGTGTAGTAATGTGTAACAGCAGTGTGTAGTAATGTGTAGTAGCAGTGTGTAATGTGTGTAGTAGCAGTGTGTAGTAGCAGTGTGTAGTAGCAGTGTGTAGTAATGTGTAGTAGCAGTGTGTAGCAATGTGTAGTAGCAGTGTGTAGTAGCAGTGTGTAGTAGCAGTGTGTAGTAGCAGTGTGTAGTAGCAGTGTGTAGTAATGTGTAGTAGCAGTGTGTAGTAATGTGTAGCATCAGCAGCAGTGTGTAGTAATGTGTAACAGCAGTGTGTAGTAATGTGTAGTAGCAGTGTGTAGTAGCAGTGTGTAGTAGCAGTGTGTAGTAGCAGTGTGTAGTAATGTGTAGTAGCAGTGTGTAGTAATGTGTAACAGCAGTGTGTAGTAATGTGTAGTATCAGCAGCAGTGTGTAGTAATGTGTAACAGCAGTGTGTAGTAATGTGTAACAGCAGTGTGTAGTAATGTGTAGCAGCAGTGTGTAGTAGCAGTGTGTAGTATTGTGTAGCAGCAGTGTGTAGTAATGTGTAGCAGCAGTGTGTAGTAATGTGTAGTAGCAGTGTGTAGTAATGTGTAGCAGCAGTGTGTAGTAATGTGTAACAGCAGTGTGTAGTAATGTGTAGTAGCAGTGTGTAGTAATGTGTAGTAGCAGTGTGTAGTAGCAGTGTGTAGTAATGTGTAGCGCAGTGTGTAGTAATGTGTAGCAGCAGTGTGTAGTAATGTGTAACAGCAGTGTGGCGTAATGTGTAGTAGCACACTGATGCTGCATTACTACACACTGCGCACACATTGCACTGCTACACACTGCAGTGCATTGCTACACACTGCTACACATTACTACACACTGCTGCTACATGTTACTACACATGCTGCTACACATTACTACACACTGCTGCTACATGTTGCTACACACTGCTACACACATTACACACTGCTACTACATTACTACATGATGCTACTACACACTGCTGCTACACTTGCTACACACTGCTACTACACTGCTGCTACGCACTGCACACTGCTGCTACATATTACTGCTACTACACGTTACTACACACTGCTACTACACATTACTACACTGCTACTGCACGTACTACACTGCTGCTACACATTACTACACTGCTACTACATTACTACACACTGCTACTACACATGCTACACACTGCTACTACACACTGCTACGCACTGCTACTACACACTACTGCGCATTGCTACACACTGCTACTACACATTACTACACACTGCTACTACACATTGCTATACACTGCTACTACGCATTACTACACACTGCTGTTACACAGTACTACACACTGCTACTACCATTACTACACACTGCTGCTACATATTACTACACACTGCTACTACATTACTGCACTGCTGCCACGTACTACACACTGCTGCTACACGTACTACACTGCTGTTACACATACTAAACACTGCTACTGCACATTGCTACACTACTACTACTACTACTACACATTACCACACACTGATGCTACACATTACTACACACTGCTACTACACATTACTACACACTGCTGCTACATTACTACACACTGCTACTACACATTACTACACACTGCTACTACACATTACTACACCTGCTGCCACACATTACTACGCACTGCTACTACACATTACTACACACTACATTACTACACACTGCTACACATTACTGCACACTGCTACACGTTACTACACACTGCTACTACACATTACTACACACTGCTACTACATATTACTACACACTGATGCTACACTGATTACTACACACTGCTGCTACACATTACTACACACTGCTGCTACATATTACTACACACTGACAGCTCAGCAGACTCTTGGCATTCTCTCAACCAGCTTCATGAGGTAGTCACCTGGAACATATTTAAATTAGCAGTTCTGCCTTGTTAAATGTTAATTTGTTGGAAATTCTTTCCTTCTTATTGCGTTTGAGCCAATCATTTGTTGTTTGACCAATCTTATTGCGTTTGAGCCAACCTTGTTGTTACAAGAGACGATTCGCAACAATAAATCTAATCAAATCACATTTTATTTGTCACATACACATGGTTAGCAGATGTTAATGCGAGTGTAGCGAAATGCTTGTGCTTCTAGTTCCGACAATGCAGTAATAACCAACAAGTAATCTAACTAAGGGCCAGTTCGAGACAATAAGGACCGATCCGCAAAAATGAGGACAGATTTGCAACAATAAGGACAGATTCGCAACAATAAGGACAGATTAGCAACAATAAGGACCGATTCAACTTAATAAGGACAGATTCGCAGCAATAAGGACAGATTCGTAACAATAAGGACCAATTCGCAACAATAAGGACCGATTCGCAACAACGATTTGCAACAATAAGGACAGATTCGCAACCTATAGAACATATTGAAACAATAAGGACCGATTCGCAACAACGATTCGCAACAATAAGGGTCAATTCGCAAACAATAATGCACTAAGTATTTGAATAATTTCCAGATAATATTTGAACCCAGGTCTGGATGATGGGTGGGGTTGGTTAGAAGGATTGAGGTTGGGGCATTCTGCCATATTATGGTGATATATTATGTCATCAGATAATCATCATAAAGTCTATTAACTGGGTTGTCTTTGGCAAGGTCTAGGAATTTTTAGGATAAACATAAATGGAAGAAAGTTAAGAATAGGCAAATCCCTGTTGGAAAACCTGGTTCAGTCTGCTTTCCAAAAGACACTGGGAGACAAATTCACATTTCAGCAGGACAATAACCTAAAACACAAGGCCAAATATATACTGGAGTTGCTTACCAACACGACAGTGAGGGTTCCTGAGCGGCCTAGTTAGTTTGACTTAAATCGTCTCGACAATCTATAGCAAGACTTGAAAATGGCTGTCTAGCAATGATCAACCACCAACCTGACAGAGCTTGAGGAATATGAAGATCATTAATTGTACAATCCAGATGTGCAAAGCTCTTAGAGACTTACGCAGAAAGAATCACAGTTGTAATCGCTGCTAAGGTGATTCTAACACGTATTGACTCAAGGGTGTGAACACTTAGGTATATTCGATATTTCAGTTTATTTTCAATACATTTGCAAAAATGTCTAGAAACATGTGTTCACTTTGTCATTATGGGGTATTGTGTGTAGATGGGCGGAATTTTTAAATAATTTAATCAATTTTGAATTGAGGCCAAAACACAACAGCATGTGGAATATGTACATGGTTACTAAAACTTTGAGGGCGCTGTTCCTACTATCTTTACTGTCCATTATTCATACAGTACCAGTCAAAAGATTGGACACACCTACTCATTCAAGGGTTGTCCTTTATTTTACTGTTTTCTGCATTGTGGAATAATAGTGAAGACATCAAAACTATTAAATAACACATATGGAATCATGTAGTAACCAAAAAAAAGAGTGTCCAACAAATCAAAATAGATTTTAGAATCTTCAAAGTAGCCAATGTTGGCCTTGATGACAGCTTTGCACACTTTTGGCATTCTCTCAACCAGCTTCACGAGGAATGCTTTTCCAAAAATATTGAAGGAGTTCCCACATATAATAAGCACTTGTTAGCACACTGCTTTTCCTTCACTCTGCGGTCCAACTCATCCCAAAACATCTCAATTGGGTTGAGGTCGGTGGTTGTGGGGGCCAGGTCATCTGATGCAGCACTCCATCACTCTCCCTGGTCAAATAGCCCTTACACAGCCTGGGGGTGGGTTGGGTCATTGTCCTGTTGAAAAACAAATTATAGTCCCACTAAGACCAAACCAGATGGGATGATCGTATCGCTGCAGAATGCTGTGGTGCCATGCTGGTTAAGTGTGCCTTGAATTCTAAATAAATCACAGACAGTGTCACCAGCGCACGTACCCCCACACCATCACACATCCTCCTCCATGCTTCACGGTGGGAACCAGAAATGCGAGAGATCATTCGTTCACCTACTCTGCGTCTCACAAGGACACGGCGGTTGGAACCAAAAATCTCAAATTTGGACTCATCAGACCAAAGGACAGATTTCCACCGGTCTAACATCCATTGCTCGTGTTTCTTGGCCCAAGCAAGTCTCTTATTGGTGGTTTCTTTGCAGCAATTCGATCATGAAGGCCTGATTCATACGGTCTCCTCTGAACAGTTGATGTTGAGATGTGTCTGTTACTTGAACTCTGTGAAGCATTTAACTGGCCTGCAATTTCTGAGACTGGTAACTCTAGTGAACTTATCCTCTGCAGCAGAGGTAACTCTGGGTCTTCCTTTCCTGTGGCGGTCCTCATGAGAGACAGTTAACTCTAATGAACTTATCCTCTGCAGCAGAGGTAACTCTGAGTCTTCCTTTCCTGTGGCGGTCCTCATGAGAGCCAGTTAACTCTAATGAACTGATCCTCTGCAGCAGAGGTAACTCTGAGTCTTCCTTTCCTGTGGCGGTCCTCATGAGAGCCAGTTAACTCTAATGAACTGATCCTCTGCAGCAGAGGTAACTCTGGGTCTTCCTTTCCTGTGGCGGTCCTCATGAGAGACAGCAGAGGTAACTCTGGGTCTTCCTTTCCTGTGGCGGTCCTCATGAGAGCCAGTTAACTCTAATGAACTTATCCTCTGCAGCAGAGGTAACTCTGGGTCTTCCTTTCCTGTGGCGGTCCTCATGAGAGCCAGTTAACTCTAATGAACTTATCCTCTGCAGCAGAGGTAACTCTGAGTCTTCCTTTCCTGTGGCGGTCCTCATGAGAGACAGCAGAGGTAACTCTGGGTCTTCCTTTCCTGTGGCGGTCTTCATGAGAGACAGTTTCATCATATTTGTGTGTTTAATGGTTTTTGCGACTGCACTTGAAGAAAGTCCCTTAAATGTTTCACATTGACTGACCTTCATGTCTTAAAATAATGATGGACTATCGTTACTCTTTGAAAATTTGAGCTGTTCTTGCCATAATATGGACGGCCTTTTACCCGAATAGGGCTACTGTATCTTCTGTATACCACCCCTACCTTGTAACAATTATTGTTACGAATCAGTCCTTATTGTTGCGAATTGGTCCTTATTATTACGAATTGGTCCTTTTGTTGCGAATCCATCCTTATTGTTTTGAATTGTTGTTGCGAGTTGGTCCTTATTGTTACGAATCGGTGCGAATCGTTGTCACGAATTGGTCCTTATTGTTGCGAATCGTTGTTGCGAATCGGTCCTTATTGTTGTGAATCGGTTCTATATGTTGCGAATCGTTGTTGCTAATCGGTCCTTATTGTTGCGAATCGTTGTTAGGAATTGGTCCTTATTGTTGCGAATCATTGTTACGAATCAGTCCTTATTGTTGCGATTTGGTCCTTATTGTTGCGAGTTTTTTTTTCCGTATTGTTGTGAATCTATCCTTATTGTTGCGAATCGTTGTTGCGATTTGGTCCTTATTGTTGCGAATCGTTGTTACAGGTGGTCCTTATTGTTGCGAATCGGTCCTTATTGTTAAGAATTGGTCCTTATTGTTGTGAATCGGTCCTTATTGTTGGCTATATGTTTACAGGCCGTTTCCAAGTACCTGGCAAACTCTGGTTTATCGATGGCAAACCTTTCTGCCTTTTAAATGCATGAACAGTCAGCAGATGGTAGCAGTCAGAGGGTGAGAGAGAGAAAGAGAGAGTGTGTGTGTGTGCAGCGGTAGAGGCGTGTTGAGTGTCAGGTGGGGTAATGTAGCGTGACGGAGGGTTGTAGCGTGTTCCCATCAGGCCCTGATCTGGACCAGGCTGGCGTGAGGACTGTTTTCTTAACGAGACGTGCGTGCATGTCAGAGCAATCAAACCCAACACTACACAGCAGCAAACCTACTTCCACACACTAAATACTGTAAACAGGCCAAACTATGCATCACCGCTGTGTGTGTCAGGGCAAACACACTGCAGACTCATACACCTGGTAGAGTTTCTACTAATCCCAGAATGCTGAGTGATAACATTAACAGGGGTAGAGTTTCTACTAATCCCAGAATGCTGAGTGATAACATTAACAGAGTTAGAGTTTCTACTAATCCCAGAATGCTGAGTGATAACATTAACAGGGGTAGAGGACTACTAATCCCAGAATGCTGAGTGATAACATTAACAGGGGTAGAGTTTCTAATTCCAGAATGCTGAGTGATAACATTAACAGGTGTAGAGTTTCTACTAATTCCAGAATGCTGAGTGATAACATTAACAGGGGTATAGGACTACTAATCCCAGAATGCTGAGTGATAACATTAACAGGGGTAGAGTTTCTACTAATCCCAGAATGCTGAGTGATAACATTAACAGGGGTAGAGTTTCTACTAATCCCAGAAAGCTGAGTGATAACATTAACAGGGTTAGAGGACTACTAATCCCAGAATGCTGAGTGATAACATTAACAGGGTTAGAGGACTACTAATCCCAGAATGCTGATTGATAACATTAACAGGGTTAGAGGACTACTAATCCCAGAATGCTGAGTGATAACATTAACAGGGTTAGAGGACTACTAATCCCAGAATGCTGAGTGATAACATTAACAGGGGTATAGGACTACTAATCCCAGAATGCTGAGTGATAACATTAACAGGGGTAGAGTTTCTACTAATCCCAGAATGCTGAGTGATAACATTAACAGGGGTAGAGTTTCTACTAATCCCAGAAAGCTGAGTGATAACATTAACAGGGTTAGAGGACTACTAATCCCAGAATGCTGAGTGATAACATTAACAGGGTTAGAGGACTACTAATCCCAGAATGCTGATTGATAACATTAACAGGGTTAGAGGGACTACTAATCCCAGAATGCTGAGTGATAACATTAACAGGGTTAGAGGACTACTAATCCCAGAATGCTGAGTGATAACATTAACAGGGGTATAGGACTACTAATCCCAGAATGCTGAGTGATAACATTAACAGGGGTAGAGTTTCTACTAATCCCAGAATGCAGAGTGATAACATTAACAGGGGTAGTGTTTCTACTAATCCCAGAATGCTGAGTGATAACATTAACAGGGTTAGAGGACTACTAATCCCAGAATGCTGAATGATAACATTAACAGGGGTAACTAATCCCAGAATGCTGAGTGATAACATTAACAGGGTTAGAGGACTACTAATCCCAGGATGCTGAGTGATAACATTAACAGGGGTAGAGTTTCTAATTCTAGAATGCTGAGTGATAACATTAACAGGGGTAGAGGACTACTAATCCCAGAATGCTGAGTGATAACATTAACAGGGTTAGAGGACTACTAATCCCAGAATGTTTAGTGATAACATGAACAAGGGTAGAGTTTCTACTAATCCCAGAATGCTGAGTGATAACATTAACAGGGTTAGAGTTTCTACTAATCCCAGAATGCTGAGTGATGACATTAACAGGGGTAGAGTTTCTACTAATCCCAGAATGCTGAGTGATAACGTTAACAGGGTAGAGTTTCTAATAATCACAGAATGCTGAGTGATAACATTAACAGGGGTAGAGTTTCTACTAATTCCAGAATGCTGATTGATAACATTAACAGGGTTAGAAGACTACTAATCCCAGAATGCTGAGTGATAACATTAACAGGGTTAGAGGAGTACTAATCCCAGAATGCTGAGTGATAACATTAACAGGGGTAGAGTTTCTACTAATCCCAGAATGCTGAGTGATAACATTAACAGGGGTATAGGACTACTAATCCCAGAATGCTGAGTGATAACATTAACAGGGGTAGAGTTTCTACTAATCCCAGAATGCTGAGTGATAACATTAACAGGGGTAGAGTTTCTACTAATCCCAGAAAGCTGAGTGATAACATTAACAGGGTTAGAGGACTACTAATCCCAGAATGCTGAGTGATAACATGAACAGGGGTAGAGTTTCTACTAATCCCAGAATGCTGAGTGATAACATTAACAGGGGTAGAGTTTCTACTAATTCCAGAATGCTGATTGATAACATTAACAGGGTTAGAGGACTACTAATCCCAGAATGCTGAGTGATAACATTAACAGGGGTATAGGACTACTAATCCCATAATGCTGAGTGATAACATTAACAGGGGTAGAGTTTCTACTAATCCCAGAATGCAGAGTGATAACATTAACAGGGGTAGTGTTTCTACTAATCCCAGAATGCTGAGTGATAACATTAACAGGGTTAGAGGACTACTAATCCCAGAATGCTGATTGATAACATTAACAGGGTTAGAGGACTACTAATCCCAGAATGCTGAGTGATAACATTAACAGGGTTAGAGGACTACTAATCCCAGAATGCTGAGTGATAACATTAACAGGGGTATAGGACTACTAATCCCAGAATGCTGAGTGATAACATTAACAGGGGTAGAGTTTCTACTAATCCCAGAATGCAGAGTGATAACATTAACAGGGGTAGTGTTTCTACTAATCCCAGAATGCTGAGTGATAACATTAACAGGGTTAGAGGACTACTAATCCCAGAATGCTGAATGATAACATTAACAGGGGTAGCGTTTCTACTAATCCCAGAATGCTGAGTGATAACATTAACAGGGTTAGAGGACTACTAATCCCAGGATGCTGAGTGATAACATTAACAGGGGTAGAGTTTCTAATTCTAGAATGCTGAGTGATAACATTAACAGGGGTAGAGGACTACTAATCCCAGAATGCTAAGTGATAACATTAACAGGGTTAGAGGACTACTAATCCCAGAATGTTTAGTGATAACATGAACAAGGGTAGAGTTTCTACTAATCCCAGAATGCTGAGTGATAACATTAACAGGGTTAGAGTTTCTACTAATCCCAGAATGCTGAGTGATGACATTAACAGGGGTAGAGTTTCTACTAATCCCAGAATGCTGAGTGATAACGTTAACAGGGGTAGAGTTTCTAATAATCACAGAATGCTGAGTGATAACATTAACAGGGGTAGAGTTTCTACTAATTCCAGAATGCTGATTGATAACATTAACAGGGTTAGAAGACTACTAATCCCAGAATGCTGAGTGATAACATTAACAGGGTTAGAGGAGTACTAATCCCAGAATGCTGAGTGATAACATTAACAGGGGTAGAGTTTCTACTAATCCCAGAATGCTGAGTGATAACATTAACAGGGGTATAGGACTACTAATCCCAGAATGCTGAGTGATAACATTAACAGGGTAGAGTTTCTACTAATCCCAGAATGCTGAGTGATAACATTAACAGGGGTAGAGTTTCTACTAATCCCAGAAAGCTGAGTGATAACATTAACAGGGTTAGAGGACTACTAATCCCAGAATGCTGAGTGATAACATGAACAGGGGTAGAGTTTCTACTAATCCCAGAATGCTGAGTGATAACATTAACAGGGGTAGAGTTTCTACTAATTCCAGAATGCTGATTGATAACATTAACAGGGTTAGAGGACTACTAATCCCAGAATGCTGAGTGATAACATTAACAGGGGTATAGGACTACTAATCCCATAATGCTGAGTGATAACATTAACAGGGGTAGAGTTTCTACTAATCCCAGAATGCAGAGTGATAACATTAACAGGGGTAGTGTTTCTACTAATCCCAGAATGCTGAGTGATAACATTAACAGGGTTAGAGGACTACTAATCCCAGAATGCTGAGTGATAACATGAACAGGGGTAGAGTTTCTACTAATCCCAGAATGCTGAGTGATAACATTAACAGGGGTAGAGTTTCTACTAATCCCAGAATGCTGAGTGATAACATTAACAGAGTTAGAGTTTCTACTAATCCCAGAATGCTGAGTGATAACATTAACAGGGGTAGAGGACTACTAATCCCAGAATGCTGAGTGATAACATTAACAGGGGTAGAGTTTCTAATTCCAGAATGCTGAGTGATAACATTAACAGGTGTAGAGTTTCTACTAATTCCAGAATGCTGAGTGATAACATTAACAGGGGTATAGGACTACTAATCCCAGAATGCTGAGTGATAACATTAACAGGGGTAGAGTTTCTACTAATCCCAGAATGCTGAGTGATAACATTAACAGGGGTAGAGTTTCTACTAATCCCAGAAAGCTGAGTGATAACATTAACAGGGTTAGAGGACTACTAATCCCAGAATGCTGAGTGATAACATTAACAGGGTTAGAGGACTACTAATCCCAGAATGCTGATTGATAACATTAACAGGGTTAGAGGACTACTAATCCCAGAATGCTGAGTGATAACATTAACAGGGTTAGAGGACTACTAATCCCAGAATGCTGAGTGATAACATTAACAGGGGTATAGGACTACTAATCCCAGAATGCTGAGTGATAACATTAACAGGGGTAGAGTTTCTACTAATCCCAGAATGCAGAGTGATAACATTAACAGGGGTAGTGTTTCTACTAATCCCAGAATGCTGAGTGATAACATTAACAGGGTTAGAGGACTACTAATCCCAGAATGCTGAATGATAACATTAACAGGGGTAGCGTTTCTACTAATCCCAGAATGCTGAGTGATAACATTAACAGGGTTAGAGGACTACTAATCCCAGGATGCTGAGTGATAACATTAACAGGGGTAGAGTTTCTAATTCTAGAATGCTGAGTGATAACATTAACAGGGGTAGAGGACTACTAATCCCAGAATGCTGAGTGATAACATTAACAGGGTTAGAGGACTACTAATCCCAGAATGTTTAGTGATAACATGAACAAGGGTAGAGTTTCTACTAATCCCAGAATGCTGAGTGATAACATTAACAGGGTTAGAGTTTCTACTAATCCCAGAATGCTGAGTGATGACATTAACAGGGGTAGAGTTTCTACTAATCCCAGAATGCTGAGTGATAACGTTAACAGGGGTAGAGTTTCTAATAATCACAGAATGCTGAGTGATAACATTAACAGGGGTAGAGTTTCTACTAATTCCAGAATGCTGATTGATAACATTAACAGGGTTAGAAGACTACTAATCCCAGAATGCTGAGTGATAACATTAACAGGGTTAGAGGAGTACTAATCCCAGAATGCTGAGTGATAACATTAACAGGGGTAGAGGACTACTAATCCCAGAATGCTGAGTGATAACATTAACAGGGGTAGAGTTTCTAATTCCAGAATGCTGAGTGATAACATTAACAGGGGTAGAGTTTCTACTAATCCCAGAATGCTGAGTGATAACATTAACAGGGGTAGAGTTTCTACTAATTCCAGAATGCTGAGTGATAACATTAACAGGGGTATAGGACTACTAATCCCAGAATGCTGAGTGATAACATTAACAGGGGTAGAGTTTCTACTAATCCCAGAATGCTGAGTGATAACATTAACAGGGGTATAGGACTACTAATCCCAGAATGCTGAGTGATAACATTAACAGGGGTAGAGTTTCTACTAATCCCAGAATGCTGAGTGATAACATTAACAGGGGTAGAGTTTCTACTAATCCCAGAAAGCTGAGTGATAACATTAACAGGGTTAGAGGACTACTAATCCCAGAATGCTGAGTGATAACATGAACAGGGGTAGAGTTTCTACTAATCCCAGAATGCTGAGTGATAACATTAACAGGGGTAGAGTTTCTACTAATTCCAGAATGCTGATTGATAACATTAACAGGGTTAGAGGACTACTAATCCCAGAATGCTGAGTGATAACATTAACAGGGGTATAGGACTACTAATCCCATAATGCTGAGTGATAACATTAACAGGGGTAGAGTTTCTACTAATCCCAGAATGCAGAGTGATAACATTAACAGGGGTAGTGTTTCTACTAATCCCAGAATGCTGAGTGATAACATTAACAGGGTTAGAGGACTACTAATCCCAGAATGCTGAGTGATAACATGAACAGGGGTAGAGTTTCTACTAATCCCAGAATGCTGAGTGATAACATTAACAGGGTTAGAGGACTACTAATTCCAGAATGCTGAGTGATAACATTAACAGGGTTAGAGGACTACTAATCCCAGAATACTTAGTGATAACATTAACAGGGTTAGAGGACTACTAATCCCAGAATGCTGAGTGATAATATTAACAGGGTTAGAGGACTACTAATCCCAGAATGCGGAGTGATAACATTAACAGGGGTAGAGTTTCTACTAATTCCAGAATGCTGAGTGATAATATTTACAGGGGTAGAGTTTCTACTAATCCCAGAATGCTGAGTGATAACATTAACAGGGGTATAGGACTACTAATCCCAGAATGCTGAGTGATAACATTAACAGGGGTAGAGTTTCTACTAATCCCAGAATGCTGAGTGATAACATTAACAGGGGTAGAGTTTCTACTAATCCCAGAAAGCTGAGTGATAACATTAACAGGGTTAGAGGACTACTAATCCCAGAATGCTGAGTGATAACATGAACAGGGGTAGAGTTTCTACTAATCCCAGAATGCTGAGTGATAACATTAACAGGGTTAGAGGACTACTAATCCCAGAATGCTGAGTGATAACATTAACAGGGTTAGAGGACTACTAATCCCAGAATGCTGAGTGATAACATTAACAGGGGTATAGGACTACTAATCCCAGAATGCTGAGTGATAACATTAACAGGGGTAGAGTTTCTACTAATCCCAGAATGCAGAGTGATAACATTAACAGGGGTAGTGTTTCTACTAATCCCAGAATGCTGAGTGATAACATTAACAGGGTTAGAGGACTACTAATCCCAGAATACTTAGTGATAACATTAACAGGGTTAGAGGACTACTAATCCCAGAATGCTGAGTGATAATATTAACAGGGTTAGAGGACTACTAATCCCAGAATGCGGAGTGATAACATTAACAGGGGTAGAGTTTCTACTAATTCCAGAATGCTGAGTGATAATATTTACAGGGGTAGAGTTTCTACTAATCCCAGAATGCTGAGTGATAACATTAACAGGGGTATAGGACTACTAATCCCAGAATGCTGAGTGATAACATTAACAGGGGTAGAGTTTCTACTAATCCCAGAATGCTGAGTGATAACATTAACAGGGGTAGAGTTTCTACTAATCCCAGAAAGCTGAGTGATAACATTAACAGGGTTAGAGGACTACTAATCCCAGAATGCTGAGTGATAACATGAACAGGGGTAGAGTTTCTACTAATCCCAGAATGCTGAGTGATAACATTAACAGGGTTAGAGGACTACTAATCCCAGAATGCTGAGTGATAACATTAACAGGGTTAGAGGACTACTAATCCCAGAATGCTGAGTGATAACATTAACAGGGGTATAGGACTACTAATCCCAGAATGCTGAGTGATAACATTAACAGGGGTAGAGTTTCTACTAATCCCAGAATGCAGAGTGATAACATTAACAGGGGTAGTGTTTCTACTAATCCCAGAATGCTGAGTGATAACATTAACAGGGTTAGAGGACTACTAATCCCAGAATGCTGAGTGATAACATTAACAGGGGTAGAGTTTCTACTAATCCCAGAATGCTGATTGATAACATTAACAGGGGTATAGGACTACTAATCCCAGAATGCTGAGTGATAACATTAATAGAGTTTCTACTAATCCCAGAATGCTGAGTGATAACATTAACAGGGTTAGAGGACTACTAATCCCAGAATGCTGAGTGATAACATTAACAGGGGTAGAGTTTCTACTAATCCCAGAATGCTGAGTGATAACATTAACAGGGTTAGAGGACTACTAATCCCAGAATGCTTAGTGATAACATTAACAGGGGTATAGGACTACTAATCCCAGAATGCTGAGTGATAACATTAAAAGGGGTAGAGTTTCTACTAATCCCAGAATGCTGAGTGATAACATTAACAGGGGTAGAGTTTCTACTAATCCCAGAATGCTGATTGATAACATTAACAGGAGTAGAGGACTACTAATCCCAGAATGCTGAGTAATAACATTAACAGGGGTAGAGTTTCTAATTCCAGAATGCTGAGTGATAACATTAACAGGGGTAGAGTTTCTACTAATCCCAGAATGCTGAGTGATAACATTAACAGGGTTAGAGGACTACTAATTCCAGAATGCTGAGTGATAACATTAACAGGGTTAGAGGACTACTAATCCCAGCATGCTGAGTGATAACATTAACAGGGTTAGAGGACTACTAATCCCAGCATGCTGAGTGATAACATTAACAGGGGTAGAGTTTCTACTAATCCCAGAATGCTGAGTGATAACATTAACAGGGGTAGAGTTTATACTAATCCCAGCATGCTGAGTGATAACATTAACAGGGGTAGAGTTTCTACTAATTCCAGAATGCTAAGTGATAACATTAACAGGGGTATAGGACTACTAATCCCAGAATGCTGAGTGATAACATTAACAGGGGTAGAGTTTCTACTAATCCCAGAATGCTGAGTGATAATATTAACAGGGTTAGAGGACTACTAATCCCAGAATGCTGAGTGATAATATTAACAGGGTTAGAGGACTACTAATCCCAGAATGCTGAGTGATAATATTAACAGGGTTAGAGGACTACTAATCCCAGAATGCTGAGTGATAACATTAACAGGGTTAGAGGACTACTAATTCCAGAATGCGGAGTGATAACATTAACAGGGGTAGAGTTTCTACTAATTCCAGAATGCTGAGTGATAATATTTACAGGGGTAGAGTTTCTACTAATCCCAGAATGCTGAGTGATAACATTAACAGGGGTATAGGACTACTAATCCCAGAATGCTGAGTGATAACATTAATAGAGTTTCTACTAATCCCAGAATGCTGAGTGATAACATTAACAGGGTTAGAGGACTACTAATCCCAGAATGCTTAGTGATAACATTAACAGGGGTATAGGACTACTAATCCCAGAATGCTGAGTGATAACATTAACAGGGGTAGAGTTTCTACTAATCCCAGAATGCTGAGTGATAACATTAACAGGGGTAGAGTTTCTACTAATCCCAGAATGCTGATTGATAACATTAACAGGAGTAGAGGACTACTAATCCCAGAATGCTGAGTGATAACATTAACAGGGGTAGAGTTTCTAATTCCAGAATGCTGAGTCATAACATTAACAGGGGTAGAGTTTCTACTAATCCCAGAATGCTGAGTGATAACATTAACAGGGGTAGAGTTTCTACTAATCCCAGAATGCTGAGTGATAACATTAACAGGGGTATAGGACTACTAATCCCAGAATGCTGAGTGATAACATTAACAGGGGTAGAGTTTCTACTAATCCCAGAATGCTGAGAGATAACATTAACAGGGGTAGAGTTTCTACTAATCCCAGAATGCTGAGTGATAACATTAACATGGTTAGAGGACTACTAATTCCAGAATGCTGAGTGATAACATTAACAGTGTTAGAGGACTACTAATCCCAGAATGCTTAGTGATAACATTAACAGGGTTAGAGGACTACTAATCCCAGAATGCGGAGTGATAACATTAACAGGGGTAGAGTTTCTACTAATCCCAGAATGCCGAGTGATAACATTAACAGGGTTAGAGGACTACTAATCCCAGAATGCTTAGTGATAACATTAACAGGGTTAGAGGACTACTAATCCCAGAATGCGGAGTGATAACATTAACAGGGTTAGAGTTTCTACTAATCCCAGAATGCTGAGTGATAACATTAACAGGGTTAGAGGACTACTAATCCCAGAATGCTGAGTGATAACATTAACAGGAGTAGAGTTTCTACTAATCCCAGAATGCTGAGTGATAACATTAACAGGAGTAGAGTTTCTACTAATCCCAGAATGCTGAGTGATAACATTAACATGGTTAGAGGACTACTAATCCCAGAATGCTGAGTGATAACATTAACAGGGGTAGAGTTTCTAATTCCAGAAAGCTGAGTGATAACATTAACAGGGTTAGAGGACTACTAATTCCAGAATGCTGAGTGATAACATTAACAGTGTTAGAGGACTACTAATCCCAGAATGCTTAGTGATAACATTAACATGGTTAGAGGACTACTAATTCCAGAATGTTGAGTGATAACATTAACAGTGTTAGAGGACTACTAATCCCAGAATGCTTAGTGATAACATTAACTGGGTTAGAGGACTACTAATCCCAGAATGCGGAGTGATAACATTAACAGGGGTAGAGTTTCTACTAATCCCAGAATGCTGAGTGATAACATTAACAGGGTTAGAGGACTACTAATCCCAGAATGCTGAGTGATAACATTAACAGGAGTAGAGTTTCTACTAATCCCAGAATGCTGAGTGATAACATTAACAGGAGTAGAGTTTCTACTAATCCCAGAATGCTGAGTGATAACATTAACATGGTTAGAGGACTACTAATCCCAGAATGCTGAGTGATAACATTAACAGGGGTAGAGGACTACTAATCCCAGAATGCTGAGTGATAACATTAACAGGGGTAGAGTTTCTAATTCCAGAATGCTGAGTGATAACATTAACAGGGGTAGAGTTTCTACTAATCCCAGAATGCTGAGTGATAACATTAACAGGGGTAGAGTTTCTACTAATTCCAGAATGCTGAGTGATAACATTAACAGGGGTATAGGACTACTAATCCCAGAATGCTGAGTGATAACATTAACAGGGGTAGTGTTTCTACTAATCCCAGAATGCTGAGTGATAACATTAACAGGGGTAGAGTTTCTACTAATCCCAGAAAGCTGAGTGATAACATTAACAGGGTTAGAGGACTACTAATCCCAGAATGCTGAGTGATAACATTAACAGGGGTAGAGTTTCTACTAATCCCAGAATGCTGAGTGATAACATTAACAGGGTTAGAGGACTACTAATCCCAGAATACTTAGTGATAACATTAACAGGGTTAGAGGACTACTAATCCCAGAATGCTGAGTGATAATATTAACAGGGTTAGAGGACTACTAATCCCAGAATGCGGAGTGATAACATTAACAGGGGTAGAGTTTCTACTAATTCCAGAATGCTGAGTGATAATATTTACAGGGGTAGAGTTTCTACTAATCCCAGAATGCTGAGTGATAACATTAACAGGGGTATAGGACTACTAATCCCAGAATGCTGAGTGATAACATTAACAGGGGTAGAGTTTCTACTAATCCCAGAATGCTGAGTGATAACATTAACAGGGGTAGAGGACTACTTCCCAGAATGCTGAGTGATAACATTAATCTACTAATCCCAGAATGCTGAGTGATAACATTAACAGGGTTAGAGGACTACTAATCCCAGAATGCTGAGTGATAACATTAACAGGGTTAGAGTTTCTACTAATCCCAGAATGCTGAGTGATAACATTAACAGGGGTAGAGTTTCTACTAATCCCAGAATGCTGAGTGATAACATTAACAGGGTTAGAGTTTCTACTAATCCCAGAATGCTGAGTGATAACATTAATAGAGTTTCTACTAATCCCAGAATGCTGAGTGATAACATTAACAGGGTTAGAGGACTACTAATCCCAGGATGCTGAGTGATAACATTAACAGGGGTAGAGTTTCTAATTCTAGAATGCTGAGTGATAACATTAACAGGGGTAGAGGACTACTAATCCCAGAATGCTGAGTGATAACATTAACAGGGTTAGAGGACTACTAATCCCAGAATGCTGAGTGATAACATTAACAGGGTTAGAGTACTACTAATCCCAGAATGTTTAGTGATAACATTAACAAGGGTAATTTCTACTAATCCCAGAATGCTGAGTGATAACATTAACAGGGGTAGAGTTTCTACTAATCCCAGAATGCTGAGTGATAACATTAACAGGGGTAGAGTTTCTACTAATTCCAGAATGCTGATTGATAACGTTAACAGGGTTAGAAGTTTCTAATAATCACAGAATGCTGAGTGATAACATTAACAGGGTTTTCTAGAATGCTGATTGATAACATTACTAATCCCAGAATGCTGAGTGATAACATTAACATGGTTAGAGGACTACTAATCCCAGAATGCTGAGTGATAACATTAACAGGGGTATAGGACTACTAATCCCAGAATGCTGAGTGATAACATTAACATGGTTAGAGGACTACTAATCCCAGAATGCTGAGTAATAACATTAACAGGGGTAGAGGACTACTAATCCCAGAATGCTGAGTGATAACATTAACAGGGGTAGAGGACTCTAATCCCAGAATGCTGAGTGATAACATTAACAGGGTAGAGTTTCTACTAATCCCAGAATGCTGAGTAATAACATTAACAGGGGTAGAGGACTACTAATCCCAGAATGCTGAGTGATAACATTAACAGGGGTAGAGTTTCTACTAATCCCAGAATGCGGAGTGATAACATTAACAGGGGTAGAGTTTCTACTAATCCCAGAATGCTGAGTGATAACATTAACAGGGGTATAGGACTACTAATCCCAGAATGCTGAGTGATAACATTAACAGGGGTAGAGTTTCTACTAATTCCAGAATGCTGAGTGATAACATTAACAGGGGTAGAGTTTCTACTAATCCCAGAATGCTGAGTGATAACATTAACAGGGGTAGAGTTTCTACTAATCCCAGAATGCTGAGTGATAACATTAACAGGAGTAGAGTTTCTACTAATCCCAGAATGCTGAGTGATAACATTAACAGGGGTAGAGGACTACTAATCCCAGAATGCTGAGTCATAACATTAACAGGGGGGGGGTGTAGAAACAGACATCTCTCTCTAAATTTACATGCATTTCCAAGAACAAGTCCCTCTTCTCTACATGAATTACAGATCAATGAATATATCTTATCGGTTGCAACCCAAACAACATCCTTTTCCCTACATAGGGCCCATAGTCTTGCAACCCAAACCGCTTCCTGTTCCCTCCATAGGGCCCATAGAGCTCCGGTTAAAAATAGGGCACTTTAATAGGGAATAGGGTGCCATTTATGACAAATTATCACTTTTAGCACATTTAAAACCGTCAATCTCTGGAGCATTAACACAATGGCCATAAATGGAACACATTATTCCACACAGTACCTGATGATTAATAGGTGTGTGTGTGTGTGTGTGTGTGTGTGTGTGCCTGTGTGTGTGTGCCTGTGTGTGTGTGCGTGTGTGTGTGTGTGTGCCTGTGTGTGTGTGCGTGTGTGTGTGTGCGTGTGTGTGTGTGCCTGTGTGTGTGTGCGTGTGTGTGTGCCTGTGTGTGTGTGTGTGTGTGTGTGTGTGTGTGTGTGTGTGTGTGTGTGTGTGTGTGTGTGTGTGTGTGTGTGTGTGTGTGTGTGTGTGTGTGTGTGTGTGTGTGTGCCTGTGTGTGTGTGCCTGTGTGTGTGTGCCTGTGTGTGTGTGCCTGTGTGTGTGCCTGTGTGTGTGTGTGTGTGTGTGTGTGTGTGTGTGTGTGTGTGTGTGTGTGTTCACACACAACCCTAAATAATAAATAGATGAGCTACATTAATACACTGATGTGTTGATAAACATTCAGGTGATGTGACATGGGGTTCAACAACAGACTGCACTTAGCTCCTCTTATGTTGTTGCTATGGTTTCCTCTGTTTGATAACTAACTACTTTACCAGAAACTATATCAGGCTTGGACAGTACAGTGGTGTCCGGAGACCAAGGATGCCTCTTTTTTTTGTGTTAATACAGAAGGTAGTGTCCTATATAGTAAACAGAGTGCCATTTGGGATGCAGCCTAAGCCCCCTCCCCCCCTCCAGCCTGAAGGATCCCAGGCAGGTTGCCCTGTAGGTGCCTGTGTGTAAACTGTGTACAGAGCTTCACTCTGGTCTGTTTTGCTATAGTCATTAGTCTACGTCATTGTGATGTACTGTGTATCTGGTTCTGCTGTTGCAGTTTGCTCTGAGCGGTTGAGGTAATGTTGATTGTCCGTGGTCCGTGCGTGTGAGTATGCGCGTGTGTACATGTGATGTTTGCTGTTAGTGGTTGAGGTAATGTTCTGTCCACGTGCCAGTCTGAGGGGTGAGGAGGAAGAGAGAGGTGGAAGGGGGGGGGGGGTAAATCCTCCACCCATCTGGGATAGGTCAGTAGTGTCTGTGGTTTCTGTGGAGACGCTGTGATCTCCCTGATTGGTTGAGACAGCCTCTGACATGGCCCTCCATCCTCTCCGTCTCTCAGATGACACGAAAGAGTGAAACTTATCGATGCAGAGAGCTCTTAATGCAGCGTACAGGGTTAGCATGACAACACTGCACAGAGCTCTGAGGTTAGCATGTAACATCGATAGGTTTAGGCTTCTATACGTGATACTCACATTTCCCCAGACTTATGAGGTTGCTACAACTTAGCCTATGAATGAGTTTACAACTTAGCACAGGTTGAGAGAAAAATGTGAGAAATCAAGGGGAAAGACAGTAACACATTCAAAACAACCTTGTACACTAGCTGATCTAGGGTGTAATCATTAGTCCAACAGTTGCCAATGAGAGTTTCTATTGGACAGAGTCAGGTATGTTTATCCCCGTTACTTTTGGTTCCGTTTAAGAAACGTTTTTCTCCTTTTCCCTTGTGGACTCCAGTCAACAACACATCAGCTGTCTGTGGCCAGGCGAAAAAACCTTTCCAAGAAAAACCAAAACCTTTCCAAGCCCAACCAAACCCTTTCCAAGAAAAACCAAAACCTTTCCAAGCCCAACCAAACCCTTTCCAAGAAAAACCAAACCCTTTCCAAGAAAAAAAAACCAAAAAACCAAAAACCTTTCCAAGCCCAACCAAACCCTTTCCAAGAAAAACCAAAACCTTTCCAAGCCCAACCAAACCCTTTCCAAGAAAAACCAAAACCTTTCCAATCCAAACCAAAACCTTTCCAATCCAAACCAAAACTTTTCCAAGCCAAACCAAAACCTTTCCAAGCCAAACCTTCAAATCATAACAACATAGCTCAGGCAGTAGGAAGCTCTCTCATCCATTTATATGCAGATGATAGAGTCGTATATTCACATGGCCCCTCCCCGGATTTTGTGTTAAACGCTCTACAACAAAGCTTTCTTAGTGTCCAACAAGCTTTCTCTGTCCTTAACTTTGTTCTGAACACCTCCAAAACAAAAGTAATGTGGTTTGGGAAGAAGAATGCCCCTCTCCCCACAGGTGTGATTACTACCTCGGAGGGTTTAGAGCTTGAGGTAGTCACCTCATACAAGTGCTTGGGAATATGTCTAGAAGGTGCACTGTCCTTCTCTCAGCACATATCAAAGCTGGAGGCTAAAGTTAAATCTAGACTTGGCTTCCTCTATCATAATCGTTGTCTTTCACCCCAGCTGCCAAACTAACCCTGATTCAGATGACCATCCTACCCATGCTAGATTACGGAGACGTGATTTATAGATCGGCAGGTGAGGGTGCTCTCGAGGGCTAGATGTTCTTTACCATTCGGCCATCAGATTTGCCACCAACGCTCCTTATAGGACACATCACTGCACTCTATACTCTCTGTAAACTGGTCATCTCTGCTTACCGGTCGCAAGACCCACTGGTTGATGCTTATTTATAAAACCCTCGTAGGCCTCACTCCCCCCTATCTGAGATATCTACTGCAGCCCTCATCCTCCACATACAACACCTGTTCACTCCCCTCTATCTGAGATATATACTGCAGCCCTCATCCTCCACAACCCTCTTAGGCCTCACTCCCCCCCTATCTGAGATATCTACTGCAGCCCTCATCCTCCACAACCCTCTTAGGCCTCACTCCCCCCCTATCTGAGATATCTACTGCAGCCCTCATCCTCCACATACAACACCTGTTCACTCCCCCCTATCTGAGATATCTACTGCAGCCCTCATCCTCCACATACAACACCCGTTCTGCCAGTCACATTCTGTTAAAGGTCCCCAAAGCACACACATCCCTGGGTCGCTCCTCATTTCAGTTCGCTGCGACTGGAACGAGCTGCAACAAACACTCAAACTGGACAGTTTTATCTCCATCTCTCCATTGAAAGACTTAATCATGGACACTCTTAATGACAGTTGTGGCTGCTTTGTGTGATGTATTGTTGTCTCTACCTTCTTGCCCTTTGTGCTGTTGTCTGGGCCCAATAATGTTTGTACCATGTTTTGTGCTGCTACCATGTTGCTGTCATGTTGTGTTTCTACCATGCTGTGTTGTCATGTGTTGCTACCATGTTGTGTGGCTACCATGTTGTGCTGCTACCATGTTGTGTTTTCATGTGTTGCTACCATGTTGTGTTGCTACCATGTTGTGCTGCTACCATGTTGTGTTTTCATGTGTTGCTACCATGTTGTGCTGCTACCATGTTGTGTTGCTACCATGTTGTGCTGCTACCATGTTGTGTTGCTACCATGTTGTGTTTCTACCATGTTGTGTTGCTACCATGTTGTGCTGCTACCATGTTGTGTTGCTACCATGTTGTGTTGCTACCATGTTGTGTTGCTACCATGTTGTGTTTTCATGTGTTGCTGCCATGTTGTGCTGCTACCATGTTGTGCTGCTACCATGTTGTGCTGCTACCATGTTCTGTTTTCATGTGTTGCTACCATGTTGTGTTGCTACCATGTTGTGTTGCTACCATGTTGTGTTGCTACCATGTTGTGTTTTCATGTGTTGCTGCCATGTTGTGCTGCTACCATGTTGTGTTGCTACCATGTTGTGTTGCTACCATGTTGTGTTGCTACCATGTTGTGTTTTCATGTGTTGCTGCCATGTTGTGTTGTCATGTGTTGCTGCCATGTTGTGCTGCTACCATGTTGTGTTGCTACCATGTTGTGCTGCTACCATGTTGTGTTGCTACCATGTTGTGTTTCTACCATGTTGTGTTTTCATGTGTTGCTACCATGTTGTGCTGCTACCATGTTGCTGTCATGTTGTGTTTCTACCATGCTGTGTTTCTACCATGTTGTGTTTCTACCATGTTGTGTTTCTACCATGTTGTGTTTCTACCATGTTGTGTTTCTACCATGTTGTGTTTTCATGTGTTGCTACCATGTTGTGCTGCTACCATGTTGCTGTCATGTTGTGTTTCTACCATGTTGTGTTTCTACCATGCTGTGTTTCTACCATGTTGTGTTTCTACCATGTTGTGTTTCTACCATGTTGTGTTTCTACCATGTTGTGTTTCTACCATGTTGTGTTTTCATGTGTTGCTACCATGTTGTGCTGCTACCATGTTGCTGTCATGTTGTGTTTCTACCATGTTGTGTTTTCATGTGTTGCTACCATGTTGCTGTCATGTTGTGTTTCTACCATGTTGTGTTTTCATGTGTTGCTGCCATGCTATATTGTTGTCTTAGGTCTCTTTTTATGTAGTGTTTTGTTGTCTCTCGTGGTGTGTTTTGTCCTATGTTTTTATTTTTTAAATTAGTCCCCGTTCCAACAGGCCTCTCGTCGTTGTAAATCAGAATTTGTTCTTAACTGACTTGTTAAATTAAAAAAACTAAATAAATAAAATCATGACCCTGCATTGTTGTCACGTCATAGTCAACTAGAACTACTACAAATAGCGTGTTAGTTGAGTTACCCTCTAAAGTCATGCAGTATAGTGTACAGTCAGAAAGCAGTTGAGCAATAAATTCATATAACCAAAAAGCTTAACTTGGAAGAGTTCCAAGGTTACATAGCCATAGCCAGCTAGCTAACATAGCATCCCTCTTTGTTTGAGTAGGGTGTTTGAGTAGGCTAAATTAGCTAGCTGCATTCGCTAGCTAAGTGAACGTGTAAAAAATACCTCTCTTGCTTCTCCTTCATTTTTAAAGGAATGTAATTGTGCAGCACTGTTCAAATATTGCCTTTCTCTTTGAGTCAACTACTCACCACATTTTATGCAGGGCTAACTAGCTGTAGCTTATGCTTTCAGTACTATATTCATTCTCTGATCCTTTGATTGGGTAGACAACATGTCAGTTCATGCTGCAAGAGGGTAAAGTGACTAGGCATCAGGATAGATAATAATAAGGTATTAGAGGTAGATATGTACATGAAGGCAGGGTAAAGTGACTAGACATCAGGATAGATAATAATGAGGTATTTGAGGTAGATATGTACATGAAGGCAGGGTAAAGTGACATCAGGATAGATAATAATAAGGTATTTGAGGTAGATATGTTCATGAAGGCAGGGTAAAGTGACTAGACATCAGGATAGATAATAATGAGGTATTTGAGGTAGATATGTACATGAAGGCAGGGTAAAGTGACTAGACATCAGGATAGATAATAATGAGGTATTTGAGGTAGATATGTACATGAAGGCAGGGTAAAGAGACTAGGCATCAGGATAGATAATAATAAGGTATTTGAGGTAGATATGTACATGAAGGCAGGGTAAAGTGACTAGGCATCAGGATAGATAATAATAAGGTATGTGAGGTAGATATGTACATGAAGGCAGGGTAAAGTGACATCAGGATAGATAATAATAAGGTATTTGAGGTAGATATGTACATGAAGGCAGGGTAAGTGACATCAGGATAGATAATAATAAGGTATTTGAGGTAGATATGTACATGAAGGCAGGGTAAAGTGACTAGACATCAGGATAGATAATAATAAGGTATTAGAGGTAGATATGTACATGAAGGCAGGGTAAAGTGACATCAGGATAGATAATAATAAGGTATTAGAGGTAGATATGTACATGAAGGCAGGGTAAAGTGACATCAGGATAGATAATAATGAGGTATTTGAGGTAGATATGTACATGAAGGCAGGGTAAAGTGACATCAGGATAGATAATAATAAGGTATTGGAGGTAGATATGTACATGAAGGCAGGGTAAAGAGACATCAGGATAGATAATAATAAGGTATTAGAGGTAGATATGTACATGAAGGCAGGGTAAAGTGACTGGACATCAGGATAGATGATAAGGTATTTGAGGTAGATATGTACATGAAGGCAGGGTAAAGTGACTGGACATCAGGATAGATGATAAGGTATTTGAGGTAGATATGTACATGAAGGCAGGGTAAAGTGACTGGACATCAGGATAGATAATAATAAGGTATTTGAGGTAGATATGTACATGAAGGCAGGGTAAAGTGACTAGGCATCAGGATAGATAATAATAAGGTATTAGAGGTAGATATGTACATGAAGGCAGGGTAAAGTGACATCAGGATAGATAATAATAAGGTATTAGAGGTAGATATGTACATGAAGGCAGGGTAAAGTGACTGGACATCAGGATAGATGATAAGGTATTTGAGGTAGATATGTACATGAAGGCAGGGTAAAGTGACTGGACATCAGGATAGATGATAAGGTATTTGAGGTAGATATGTACATGAAGGCAGGGTAAAGTGACTGGACATCAGGATAGATAATAATAAGGTATTAGAGGTAGATATGTACATGAAGGCAGGGTAAAGTGACTAGGCATCAGGATAGATAATAATAAGGTATTTGAGGTAGATATGTACATGAAGGCAGGGTAAAGTGACATCAGGATAGATAATAATAAGGTATTTGAGGTAGATATGTACATGAAGGCAGGGTAAAGTGACTAGGCATCAGGATATATAATAATAAGGTATTTGAGGTAGATATGTACATGAAGGCAGGGGTAAAGAGACTAGACATCAGGATAGATAATAATAAGGTATTTGAGGTAGATATGTACATGAAGGTAAAGTGACTAGACATCAGGAGGGATAATAATAAGGTATTTGAGGTAGATATGTACATGAAGGTAAAGTGACTAGACATCAGGAGGGATAATAATAAGGTATTTGAGGTAGATATGTACATGAAGGTAGGGTAAAGTGACTAGACATCAGGATAGATAATAAGGTATTTGAGGTAGATATGTACATGAAGGCAGGGTAAAGTGACATCAGGATAGATAATAATAACGTATTTGAGGTAGATATGTACATGAAGGCAGGGTAAAGTGACATCAGGATAGATAATAATAAGGTTTTTGAGGTAGATATGTACATGAAGGCAGGGTAAAGTGACTAGACATCAGGATAGATAATAAAGTATTTGAGGTAGATATGTACATGAAGGCAGGGTAAAGTGACTAGACATCAGGATAGATAATAAGGTATTTGAGGTAGATATGTACATGAAGGCAGGGTAAAGTGACTAGACATCAGGATAGATAATAATAAGGTATTAGAGGTAGATATGTACATGAAGGCAGGGTAAAGTGACATCAGGATAGATAATAATGAGGTATTATAGGTAGATATGTACATGAAGGCAGGGTAAAGTGACATCAGGATAGATAATAATGAGGTATTTGAGGTAGATATGTACATGAAGGCAGGGTAAAGTGACATCAGGATAGATAATAATAAGGTATTAGAGGTAGATATGTACATGAAGGCAGGGTAAAGTGACTAGACATCAGGATAGATAATAATAAGGTATTAGAGGTAGATATGTACATGAAGGCAGGGTAAAGTGACTGGACATCAGGATAGATCATAATAAGGTATAAGTAGTGTGTGTGTGAGTGTGTATGTATGTGTGCATAAGTAGTGTGTGTGTGAGTGTGTATGTGTGTGTGCGTGCATAAGTAGTGTGTGTGAGTGTGTATGTGTGTGTGCATAAGTAGTGTGAGTGTGTATGTGTGTGTGCATAAGTAGTGTGTGTGAGTGTGTATGTGTGTGTGCATAAGTAGTGTGTGTGTGAGTGTGTATGTGTGTGTGCATAAGTAGTGTGTGTGTGAGTGTGTATGTGTGTGTGCATAAGTAGTGTGTGTGTGAGTGTGTATGTGTGTGTGCATAAGTAGTGTGTGTGTGAGTGTGTATGTATGTGTGCATAAGTAGTGTGTGTGTGAGTGTGTATGTGTGTGTGCATAAGTAGTGTGTGTGTGAGTGTGTATGTATGTGTGCATAAGTAGTGTGTGTGAGTGTGTATGTATGTGTGCATAAGTAGTGTGTGTGTGAGTGTGTATGTGTGTGTGCATAAGTAGTGTGTGTGTGAGTGTGTATGTGTGTGTGCATAAGTAGTGTGTGTGTGAGTGTGTATGTGTGTGTGCATAAGTAGTGTGTGTGTGAGTGTGTATGTGTGTGTGCATAAGTAGTGTGTGTGTGAGTGTGTATGTATGTGTGCATAAGTAGTGTGTGTGAGTGTGTATGTATGTGTGCATAAGTAGTGTGTGTGTATGTGTGTGTGCATAAGTAGTGTGTGTGTGAATGTGTATGTGTGTGTGCACAAGTAGTGTGTGTGTGAGTGTGTATGTGTGTGTGCACAAGTAGTGTGTGTGTGAGTGTGTGTGTGCACAAGTAGTGTGTGTGTGAGTGTGTATTTTCTACTCTTTTCAGGCCTTCCTCTGACAACACCTGATAGAGAGGTCCTGGATGACAGGGAGCTCAGCCCCGTCAGGAAGTCCAGGATCCAGTTGTAGAGGAAGGGGTTCAATCCCAGGGTCCCCAGCTTGGTGATGAGCTTGGAGGGGACTGTGGTCTATGAACAGCATGATAGTTATTTCCTGTCTTGTCCAGGTGGGAGAGGGCAGTGTGAAGTGCATTTGAAATTGCGTCATCTGTGGATCTGTTGGGGAGGTATGTGAATTGGAGTGGGTCCAGGTGTGGGTCCAGGGTGACTGTGTCTGGGATGATGGTGTTGATGTCAGTACCATGAACCTTAGAGACTGTTCTAGCCAGCTACCACCCAGTACTCTGCCCTGAGCCTTAGAGACTGTTCTAGCCGGCTACCACCCAGTACTCTGCCCTGAACCTTAGAGACTGTTCTAGCCGGCTACCACCCAGTACTCTGCCCTGAACCTTAGAGACTGTTCTAGCCAGCTACCACCCAGTACTCTGCCCTGAAGTTTAGAGACTGTTCTAGCCAGCTACCACCCAGTACTCTGCCCTGAACCTTAGAGACTGTTCTAGCCGGCTACCACCCAGTACTCTGCCCTGAACCTTAGAGACTGTTCTATCCGGCTACCACCTAGTACTCTGCCCTGAAGTTTAGAGACTGTTCTAGCCAGCTACCACCCAGTACTCTGCCCTGAACCTTAGAGCCTGTTCTAGCCGGCTACCACCCAGTACTCTGCCCTGAACCTTAGAGACTGTTCTAGCCAGCTACCACCCAGTACTCTGCCCTGAACCTTAGAGACTGTTCTAGCCGGCTACCACCCAGTACTCTGCCCTGAACCTCAGAGACTGTTCTAGCCGGCTACCACCCAGTACTCTGCCCTGAACCTTAGAGACTGTTCTAGCCAGCTACCACCCAGTACTCTGCCCTGAAATTTAGAGACTGTTCTAGCCAGCTACCACCCAGTACTCTGCCCTGAAGTTTAGAGACTGTTCTAGCCAGCTACCACCCAGTACTCTGCCCTGAAGTTTAGAGACTGTTCTAGCCAGCTACCACCCAGTACTCTGCCCTGAACCTTAGAGACTGTTCTAGCCGGCTACCACCCAGTACTCTGCCCTGAAGTTTAGAGACTGTTCTAGCCAGCTACCACCCAGTACTCTGCCCTGAACCTTAGAGACTGTTCTAGCCAGCTACCACCCAGTACTCTGCCCTGAAGTTTAGAGACTGTTCTAGCCAGCTACCACCCAGTACTCTGCCCTGAACCTTAGAGACTGTTCTAGCCGGCTACCACCCAGTACTCTGCCCTGAACCTTAGAGACTGTTCTATCCGGCTACCACCTAGTACTCTGCCCTGAAGTTTAGAGACTGTTCTAGCCAGCTACCACCCAGTACTCTGCCCTGAACCTTAGAGACTGTTCTAGCCGGCTACCACCCAGTACTCTGCCCTGAACCTTAGAGACTGTTCTAGCCAGCTACCACCCAGTACTCTGCCCTGAAGTTTAGAGACTGTTCTAGCCAGCTACCACCCAGTACTCTGCCCTGAACCTTAGAGACTGTTCTAGCCGGCTACCACCCAGTACTCTGCCCTGAACCTTAGAGACTGTTCTATCCGGCTACCACCTAGTACTCTGCCCTGAAGTTTAGAGACTGTTCTAGCCAGCTACCACCCAGTACTCTGCCCTGAAGTTTAGAGACTGTTCTAGCCAGCTACCACCCAGTACTCTGCCCTGAACCTTAGAGACTGTTCTAGCTACCACCCAGTACTCTGCCCTGCTAGAGACTGTTCTATCCCAGTACTCTGCCCTGAAGTTTAGAGACTGTTCTAGCCAGCTACCACCCAGTACTCTGCCCTGAACCTTAGAGACTGTTCTAGCCGGCTACCACCCAGTACTCTGCCCTGAACCTTAGAGACTGTTCTATCCGGCTACCACCTAGTACTCTGCCCTGAAGTTTAGAGACTGTTCTAGCCAGCTACCACCCGGTACTTTACTAATGTTTATATACTATTTCTCCCACTTTATATGAATGTACTGTATTCTATTCATGGCTCATCCTGCATAAATTATTTTTTAGATTTTCCTGGATTAATGTGTATTTTTATGTTATTAAAAGTATTAATTGTTGGAGCTGAAACAAGCATTTTGCCGTATCTAGAAATCTGTGTACGCCACCAATAAACTAATTTGATTTGATGACCAGCCTTTCAAATTGTTCCAGTAATTACAGATGTCAGTGCTAGTCATTTAGGTAGATTACCTTGTAGTTATTGGGAACACGAACAATGGTGGTCAGCTTGAAACATGTTGGGATTACCGACTGGGAAAAGGAGAGACTGAAAATGTCTGTGGATGCTCTGACAACGTGTCCTGGTATTCCATCTGGCCCGGCGGCCTTGTGATTGTTAACCTGTTTCAACGTTTTGCACACATCGGCCATTGAGAGCGAGATCACACAGTCATCCAGAACAACAGGGGCTTTCATGCAGGACTCAGTGTCGTTTTCCTCGTTCGGGAATTCTGCATCACTGGATATTTCATGGCTTGGTTTTCCTTTGTAATCTGTTATCATCTGCACGCCCATCCACATCCAATGAGTGTCAGAGGCGGTGTAATAGGATTCCAACTTCTCATATTGTCCTTTTGCATGTTGGAAGTCGTAGTGGGATTTCTTGCATATGTCTGTGTCCCGTTCTTTGTAAGTGGCAGCTCTAGCCTTTAGCTCAGTGTGGATGTTGCCTGTAATCCATGGCTTCTGGTTGGGATATGTGCGTACGGTCACTGTGGGGATGTTGCCTGTAATCCATGGCTTCTGGTTGGGATATGTGCGTACGGTCACTGTGGGGATGACGTCATCGATGCACTTATTAATGAAGCTGGTGACTGAGGTGGTAAACTCCTCAATGCCATTGGATGAACCATGGAACATATCCCAGTCTGTAGTAGCAAAACAGTCTTTTAGCCTCTTGTCTGTTTCATCGTACCACTTCCGTATTGAGGGTGTCACTGGTACTTCTGTTTTAATATTTGTTTGTAAACAGGAAAGTCAGGATAGTCATGGTCTTTTTTTTCCTGAAAGGAGGACGAGGGAGGGCCTTTGTGTGGGTAGAACAAAAAGTGTCGAATGTTAGCGCCCCTAGTGGTTCAGGAGAAGTGAGGTAGAGCAGTTTTAAGTCTCCCCGCGTTAAATTCAGAAGTGAGGTAGAGCAGTTTTAAGTCTCCCCGCATTAAATTCAGAAGTGAGGTAGAGCAGTTTTAAGTCTCCCCGCGTTAAAGTCACAACATAGTCCAGTTGAACTAAGACATATTTTTGATGCCTTCATCCACTGTCAGGTGAAACACTAGGGTTATCATCTATCTATAAGAGCAGAGACGAGAAGACTTGGGCCGTGTTCCAAATGGCCCACTATTCCCTATATAGTGCATTACTTTTTTATTTATTTTTTTACCCTGGGCCAATAGGAAGCTGGTCAAAAGTAGTGCACTATATATATATATATAGGGAACAGGATGCCATTTGTGAGGTAGTCCTGTCCTGACTGATGGAGTAATAAAATGTTCTTGTGTATACAGAACATATTTCATCCATCCTCTGGTTAAAAGCTGCTTCATCAATCTTCACACACACAGAGGAAGAGAACGAGTGTTATTACTTCTAAACAAAGGAAACGAGGAGAGAGAGAAAGAAAGAGAGGAGAGAAAGGAAAGAGAAAGAAGAAAGAGAGAGGAGCGAAAGAGAGAGGGGTCGAGAGGCTCCGTAATGGGACATTCCCCCAGTCTAACAAGCAGGTGTTAGAAGGCATCATCACATCAGTAAAAGAACACTCCAGGACCAAAGTGATTTTGGGCCATGTGTTCTAAATGGGGGACAACCAATCATTTAGTCACGAACAGAACCATTCTTTTTTTTGTTCCGTACCATTATTCCCAACAGAAAAATAAAGTTTGAACCCCCCAAAGTACAGGTTTATATTGTTTCTTTCTAAACCTCTGGAAAAAAGTTTTACATTTACAGTAGCTCAACAACAAAAAAGTTTACTATTTTAAACATCTCACCCTAATTTCTGAATCATGCTTCTAACGTCGTCAGTTGGCTACAGTAACCTGCTTCAGAGGGGAGGAGCTGGTAACACACACACACACACACACACACACACACACACACACACACACACACACACACACACACACACACACACACACACACACACACACACACACACACACACACACACACACACACACACACACACACAAACAAACAAACAAACAAACAAACAAACAAACAAACACAAACAAAAAAGGTTTCCAGCTGGCAGTTAGACACTGGAATACATTTCTGAGTGACAAAGTGAGGACTTTGCATTGGCACTTTGTTATGATCTTTAGGGGACTGGAAGAAAATGCTTGGGACATAAAATAACGTTATTAAATGGTTCCCATGCATTTAAAATAACGATTACTTTCCCGGGAACAGTTTAGATCACTTTTGTTTTTGGTTTGGGTTCTATTCCTCAAATAATGCAGTAATGTTCAGTTCTGTTCCCTGAACCAGTTCCAACCCAAGTAAAATGTTTGAGAATGACAAGCTGTTGGAATATTACAAAAACTTAGACTCTAGGTTTAAAAAATACTGTTGATTTGTCACTGTCATCTGCCTGCCTGTACAGAACAGTAAGGTGTTCTCACACCTTGACTGGATCAGGGTCCCAAATGGCACCCTATTCCCCATGGACCCAGGTTAAAACAAGTACCATTTGGGACAGAGCCCAGATCTAGAATTTACCCTCCTTGCCAGTTACTCTCACCCACTACCCTGGTCCAATACCGCTCAGACATTTAAATCCACACCCCTGTCAGTTTAAGTGCACTTGAGGATTTATTTATTAGCAGCACTTGTAAACTTTCCCATAAAAACCCAAGTGAACTTCTCTATGAGAATGGTAAGTGCAGTTCTCCATTCATCACAGGCTGGGTTTGAGCCAGGCAGATGGCCTCTTAGTCTGCCAAACTATATGAGAAACAGATAGAGAGGAGGGGGGAGAAAGAGAGAGAAGAGAGACCGGCAGAGCAAGAGAAAGAAAAATGTCAAATTCAATGACACGATCTAATAGTTAATCTTCTTAGTATCTTAACTAATTCACCATTGGATGGTCTATCTGACAGACCTTGACTATCTTATCTAGTCTGCGTCCCAAATGACTCCTCTAGCGGTCGGGGGGGGGGGGGGGGGGGGGCTGGTTAACAACTGACGAGAGTGTGAAGTACCACAAGCTGTAGACAAAAATGGACCTTTCTCCAGGGAAACGACCCAGGACTTTTATTCAGGGAAGGAAACAGAATGCGCCACAGGATACCAAACAAAAAACCCTAGTTCGTCTTTGAGCCTTTCTGCACGACTCTTCCGGTCTCTGCTACTGGACAGCTAAGCTGTTTACTGGCAAATAAAACAGAAATTCAACAAGCTTGTCCTTACTTGGGTCTACAACCAAGTAACATCCAGTCGGGTCCAGTATTGGAGGGCCCTGCCTGTCAGCTCTTGCTGCTCCAGACCCCAAAACAGACCTGGCCAATGCCAGGTTAAAACAGCCACCACCCAACCTCCAAGCTAATTAAATTCAGGTGTGTGTAATTAGGCTCTTACCCCTCCGGGCCATCCTCTCTCCTGGCCAGCAGATGTAGCAAATGAGCAGGAATACATATGTTAAAGTGGGCTGGCAGGTAGCCGAGTGGTTAGAGTGTAGAGGCGACAGGTAGCCTAGTGGTTAGAGTGTAGAGGTGGCAGGTAGCCTAGTGGTTAGAGTGTAGGGGTGGCAGGTAGCCTAGTGGTTAGAGTGTAGAGGAGGCAGGTAGCCTAGTGGTTAGAGTGTAAAGGAGGCAGGTAGCCTAGTGGTTAGAGTGTAAAGGAGGCAGGTAGCCTAGTGGTTAGAGTGTAGAGGCGACAGGTAGCCTAGTGGTTAGAGTGTAGAGGCGACAGGTAGCCTAGTGGTTAGAGTGTAGAGGCGACAGGTAGCCTAGTGGTTAGAGTGTAGAGGCGACAGGTAGCCTAGTGGTTAGAGTGTAGAGGCGACAGGTAGCCTAGTGGTTAGAGTGTAGAGGCGACAGGTGGTTAGCCTAGTGGGTTAGAGTGTAGAGGCGACAGGTAGCCTAGTGGTTAGAGTGTAGAGGCGACAGGTAGCCTAGTGGTTAGAGTGTAGAGGCGACAGGTAGCCTAGTGGTTAGAGTGTAGAGGCGACAGGTAGCCTAGTGGTTAGAGTGTAGAGGCGACAGGTAGCCTAGTGGTTAGAGTGTAGAGGCGACAGGTAGCCTAGTGGTTAGAGTGTAGAGGCGACAGGTAGCCGAGTGGTTAGAGTGTAGAGGCGACAGGTAGCCTAGTGGTTAGAGTGTAGAGGCGACAGGTAGCCTAGTGGTTAGAGTGTAGGGCGACAGGTAGCCTAGTGGTTAGAGTGTAGAGGCGACAGGTAGCCTAGTGGTTAGAGTGTAGAGGCGACAGGTAGCCTAGTGGTTAGAGTGTAGAGGCGACAGGTAGCCTAGTGGTTAGAGTGTAGGGGCGACAGGTAGCCTAGTGGTTAGAGTGTAGAGGCGACAGGTAGCCTTAGTGGTTAGCCTAGTGGTTAGAGGCGACAGGTAGCCTAGTGGTTAGAGTGTAGAGGCGACAGGTAGCCTAGTGGTTAGAGTGTAGAGGCGACAGGTAGCCTAGTGGTTAGAGTGTAGAGGCGACAGGTAGCCTAGTGGTTAGAGTGTAGAGGCGACAGGTAGCCTAGTGGTTAGAGTGTAAAGGAGGCAGGTAGCCTAGTGGTTAGAGTGTAGAGGCGACAGGTAGCCTAGTGGTTAGAGTGTAAAGGAGGCAGGTAGCCTAGTGGTTAGAGTGTAGAGGCGACAGGTAGCCTAGTGGTTAGAGTGTAGAGGCGACAGGTAGCCTAGTGGTTAGAGTGTAGAGGCGACAGGTAGCCTAGTGGTTAGAGTGTAGAGGTGGTAGGGTGGCCTAGTGGTTAGAGTGTAGAGGTGGTAGGGTGGCCTAGTGGTTAGAGTGTAGAGGTGGCAGGTAGCCTAGTGGTTAGAGTGTAGAGGAGGCAGGTAGCCTAGTGGTTAGAGTGTAGAGGCGACAGGTAGCCTAGTGGTTAGAGTGTAGAGGCGACAGGTAGCCTAGTGGTTAGAGTGTAGAGGCGACAGGTAGCCTAGTGGTTAGAGTGTAGAGGCGACAGGTAGCCTAGTGGTTAGAGTGTAGAGGCGACAGGTAGCCTAGTGGTTAGAGTGTAGAGGCGACAGGTAGCCTAGTGGTTAGAGTGTAGAGGCGACAGGTAGCCTAGTGGTTAGAGTGTAGAGGCGACAGGTAGCCTAGTGGTTAGAGTGTAGAGGCGGCAGGTAGTCTAGTGGTTAGAGTGTAGAGGCGACAGGTAGCCTAGTGGTTAGAGTGTAGAGGCGACAGGTAGCCTAGTGGTTAGAGTGTAGAGGCGACAGGTAGCCTAGTGGTCAGAGCATTGGGTCGGTAACCGAAAGGTTGCTGGATCGAATCCCTGAGGTAAGAAATGTTTGTTCTGCCCCTGAACAAGGCTGTTGTTCCCTGATAGGCCGTCATTGTAAATAAAAAATCAGGTACAAATGATTATTTTCCGAACTGACTTGCTTAGTAAAATAATGGCCTTCACACACCCACCCAAATCAATTATGCGCCGAATACAACAGTGACCTTACAGACTTCACAGTGAAATGCTTACTTACAAGCCCAATAAAAAATAAAAGTAACAAATAATTAAAGAGCAGCAGTAAAATAACAATAGCGAGGCTATATACAGGGGGGTACCGGTACAGAGTCAATGTGGAGGCTATATACAGGGGTACCGGTACAGAGTCAATGTGGAGGCTATATACAGGGGGTACCGGTACAGAGTCAATGTGGAGGATATATACAGGGGGTACCGGTACAGAGTCAATGTGGAGACTATATACAGGGGGTACCAGTAGAGACTCAATGTGGAGGCTATATACAGGGTGTACCGGTACAGAGTCAATGTGGAGGCTATATACAGGGGAGTACCGGTACAGAGTCAATGTGGAGACTATATACAGGGTGTACCGGTACAGAGTCAATTTGGAGGCTATATACAGGGGAGTACCGGTACAGAGTCAATGTGTGGGGGCACCGGTTAGTCGAGGTAATTGAGGTAATATGTACATGTAGGTAGAGTTAAAGTGACTATGTATAGATAATAACAGAGAGTAGCAGCAGTGTAGAAGGGGGGGCAATGCAAATACTCTGGGTAGTCATTTGATTGGCTGTTCAGGAGTCGTATGTCTTGGGGGTAGAAGCTGTTTAGAAGCCTCTTGGACCTAGACTTGGTGCTCCGGTACCGCTTGCCGTGCGGTAGCAGAGAGAAGAGACTATGACTGGGATGGCTGGATTCTTTGAGAATTTTTAGGGCCTTCCTCTGACACCGCCTGGTATAGAGGTCCTGGATGTCGCTTGGCCCCAGTGATGTACTGGGCCGTACGTACTACCCTCTGTAGTGCCTTGTGGTCGGAGGCCGAGCAGTTGCCATACCAGGCAGTGATGCGACCCGTCAGCATGCTCTCGATGGTGCAGCTGTAGAACCTTTTGAGGATCTGAGGACCCATGACAAATCTTTTTAGTTTCCTGAGGGTTGAATAGGTTTTGTCGTGCCCTCTTCACGACTGTCTTGGTGTGCTTGGACCATGTCAGTTTGTTGGTGATGTGGACACCAAGGAACGTGAAGCTCTCAACCTGCTCCACTACAGCCCCGTCGATGAGAATGGGGGGCGTGCTCAGCCTTCCTTTTCCTGTAGTCCACAATCATCTTCTTTGTCTTGATCACACTCCCTATTCCCTATGTAATGTACTACTTACAACCAGGGCCCGTAGTGCACTATTTAGGGAATAGGGTGCCATTTGAGATGTATCTCTTGTCCAGCAGAGGACAGGACAGTTGCCATACCAGGCAGTGATGCGACCCGTCAGCATGCTCTCGATGGTGCAGCTGTAGAACCTTTTGAGGATCTGTTCTTCAGGAATAAAATAAATCAATCATCACTTATGTGTAAGTTCCAGTTACAGCTGCTATATGTCACTTTTTTGGGTGCCCCAATCAAATTCACATAGAATGCTGTGTTATAGATCTGTCATTCTCATTGAACGCAAGTCTAAGGAGCGGTAGATCTGTTCTAGGTGCACTACTTCTATGCTTCCCATTCTTGAGTTTCGTCTTTTTGCCTCTTTTACTTGCCGGTTTTGTACACCAGCTTCAAACGGCTGAAGATACAATATTTATGGTCATGGGGAAATATATTTCACAGTGGTTTAGATGGTACAATGATTCTCTGCACAATGACTGCTTGTTTTTGTCACATAAACTGACATTAAACCAAGTATTAGAATTTTAGCATGAAATGCGGAGTGATTTCTGCATAGTAAAATGGACTCTAACTATTGGAACAAATAGCACATAAATACAGAAGTGAATATTTAGATTTATAGTGTTACAGTGTTACAGTATGTCCCACATTTGGCCCAGTCAGCAGGACTTAGATATGTTTTGGTTGCTACAGTATGTCCCACATTTGGCCCAGTCAGCAGGACTTAGATATGTTTTGGTTGCTACAGTATGTCCCCCAGTCATTTATGTTTTGCCCAGTCAGTCAGGACTTAGATATGTTTTGGTTGCTACAGTATGTCCCACATTTGGCCCAGTCAGCAGGACTTAGATATGTTTTGGTTGCTTTGGCCCAGTCAGTATGTCCAGTATGTCCCACATTTGGCCCAGTCAGCAGGACTTAGATATGTTTTGGTTGCTACAGTATGTCCCACATTTGGCCCAGTCAGCAGGACTTAGATATGTTTTGGTTGCTACAGTATGTCCCACATTTGGCCCAGTCAGCAGGACTTAGATATGTTTTGGTTGCTACAGTATGTCCCACATTTGGCCCAGTCAGCAGGCCTTAGATACGTTTTGGTTGCTACAGTATGTCCCACATTTGGCCCAGTCAGCAGGACTTAGATACGTTTTGGTTGCTACAGTATGTCCCACATTTGGCCCAGTCAGCAGGACTTAGATATGTTTTGGTTGCTACAGTATGTCCCACATTTGGCCCAGTCAGCAGGACTTAGATATGTTTTGGTTGCATTTGGCCCAGTCAGCAGGACTTAGATATGTTTTGGTTGCTATGTCCCACCCCAGTCAGCAGGACTTAGATATGTTTTGGTTGCTACAGTATGTCCCATTTGGCCCAGTCAGCAGGACTTAGATATGTTTTGGTTGCTACAGTATGTCCCACATTTGGCCCAGTCAGCAGGACTTAGATATGTTTTGGTTGCTACAGTATGTCCCATTTGGCCCAGTCAGCAGGCCTTAGATACGTTTTGGGCTACAGATGTCCCATTTGGCCCAGTCAGCAGGCCTTAGATACGTTTTGGTTGCATACAGCACAGATACTATTCGCCATTAGAGATTAGTCTTATGATGAGAGGGAGAGAGGGAAAGTTAGTGAGATAGAGAGTGTACAGGGCTGAATGAACAGCCTCCATGTCTCTCAGAGAGAGAGGGGGAGGGGGAGAGAGAGAGAGAGTGTGTGCGTGCGTGCGTGTGTGTGTGTGTGTGTGTGTGTGTGTGTGTGTGTGTGTGTATACAGGGCTGAATGAACAGCAGTCTTTGGGGAGAGAGAGAACACATGGATTTGGGTCTGCTTAGCGTCAGAATGAGTCAATAATGTATCACTTTGTTTCCATGATTTCAACTCAATTAAATCATTAAGTATCATTAAGGGACTGAGTGTAATAGGCCCTCTGGAGCAGGGAGGGTAGGCCCCACGGTGGAGGGAGGGTAGACCCTCTGGAGCAGGGAGGGTAGGCCCCACGGTGGAGGGGGGTCAGCTCCAAGACCCATTCTATAAAGACCCGTTCTGTAATTTCTCAATTCTTCAGGAATTGATGGGTAGAAATTAAATTATAATTTAATAACTGCAGGAAATCGTATTTTTCTCAGTAATTCTACTCAACAAAACATTGCAACAACCATTTAAGTGGATAGTTGATTGATATTGATATTTTAGTATTAGTTCACTGTTAAAACAATCCTACAAGATTGTGCAATGTCAGCAATCAAGAGCAAAACAATAGGATGGTGTGTTTTTCCTCTTAATAGCAGAACACATTTGTTTATATTGTCACATACACCAGAAATGGTTTCCTTTTGTACCTTTGTAAAAGAGACCAACTCTCTGGTTAAATCCCATGACTGGCATATCCTCTATCAGATGCAACCCAGTTGTGAAACCTCACATTAAATGGTTTCCTCACAGTAAAACGCTTTCACCATAATAAAAAGGGAAAGAGTCTAATGATCTACATCCTCTCTGGCACCGGCGGGCTGGAACGTTACCGAGACCAGCAATAATCTACATCCTCTCTGGGAGCGGCGGGCTGGAACGTTACCGAGACCAGCAATAATCTACATCCTCTCTGGGAGCGGTGGGCTGGAACGTTACCGAGACCAGCAATAATCTACATCCTCGCTGGGAGCGGTGGGCTGGAACGTTACCGAGACCAGCAATGATCTACATCCTCTCTGGGAGCGGTGGGCTGGAACGTTACCGAGACCAGCAATAATCTACATCCTCTCTGGGAGCGGTGGGCTGGAACGTTACCGAGACCAGCAATAATCTACATCCTCTCTGGGAGCGGTGGGCTGGAAGACCAGCAATAATCTTCCTCTGGGACCGAGACCAGCAATAATCTACATCCTCGCTGGGAGCGGTGGGCTGGAACGTTACCGAGACCAGCAATAATCTACATCCTCTCTGGGAGCGGTGGGCTGGAACGTTACCGAGACCAGCAATAATCTACATCCTCGCTGGGAGCGGTGGGCTGGAACGTTACCGAGACCAGCAATAATCTACATCCTCGCTGGGAGCGGTGGGCTGGAACGTTACCGAGACCAGCAATAATCTACATCCTCGCTGGGAGCGGTGGGCTGGAACGTTACCGAGACCAGCCAGGAGCCAGAGACAGAGTCCCAAACGGCAGTCTATCCCCAGTGTAGTTCACTACTTCCAACCAGGACCCTATTGGCCCTAGTGCACTATAATAGGGAATAGGATGCCATTAGGGAGGTAGGTAGAGAGCTGGCAGGGACTGAACCCACACCAGGCAAGTCCAGAGTATCATTCCTCATGGTCTGTGTTCTAAACATGGAGAAATGTATATTGAACAGAATAGCACAGGGGTGTTTAGCCCGTCCGTGTTGGAGAACAATGGAAGATATGCCCATTCAAATGTGTTTGGATGGAAGCGTAAATGACCCTTTCCTGCAGTCAAATGACATAGCGGCCTCATGGGTAGAATGTTATGTTTCGTAATATTATAATTAAGAAACATTTTTTTTAAATAAAAACACATGAAAATCAAATGTTTCTATGTTAAACAGTTTTGTAATATTTCAGTCTTCTGTGACGTATATAAAGTGTGATATTGGGATGCAAACTCCAAAGACATTTCAACTCTATATCTGACATGGTACAGGTGTCCTATATCTGACATGGTACAGGTGTCCTATATCTGACATGGTACAGGTGTCCTATATCTGACATGGTACAGGTGTCCTATATCTGACATGGTACAGGTGTCCTATATCTGACATGGTACAGGTGTCCTATATCTGACATGGTACAGGTGTTCTATATCTGACATGGTACAGGTGTCCTATATCTGACATGGTACAGGTGTTCTATATCTGACATGGTACAGGTGGTGGTCTATATCTGACATGGTACAGGTGTCCTATATCTGACATGGTACAGGTGTCCTATATCTGACATGGTACAGGTGGTCTATATCTGACATGGTACAGGTGTCCTATATCTGACATGGTACAGGTGTTCTATATCTGACATGGTACAGGTGGTGGTCTATATCTGACATGGTACAGGTGTCCTATATCTGACATGGTACAGGTGTCCTATATCTGACATGGTACAGGTGTCCTATATCTGACATGGTACAGGTGTCCTATATCTGACATGGTACAGGTGTCCTATATCTGACATGGTACAGGTGTCCTATATCTGACATGGTACAGGTGGTCTATATCTGACATGGTACAGGTGGTCTATATCTGACATGGTACAGGTGTCCTATATCTGACATGGTACAGGTGTCATATATCTGACATGGTACAGGTGGTCTATATCTGACATGGTACAGGTGTCCTATATCTGACATGGTACAGGTGGTCTATATCTGACATGGTACAGGTGTCCTATATCTGACATGGTACAGGTGGTCTATATCTGACATGGTACAGGTGGTCTATATCTGACATGGTACAGGTGTCCTATATCTGACATGGTACAGGTGGTCTATATCTGACATGGTACAGGTGTCCTATATCTGACATGGTACAGGTGTCCTATATCTGACATGGTACAGGTGTCCTATATCTGACATGGTACAGGTGTCCTATATCTGACATGGTACAGGTGTCCTATATCTGACATGGTACAGGTGGTCTATATCTGACATGGTACAGGTGTCCTATATCTGACATGGTACAGGTGTCCTATATCTGACATGGTACAGGTGTCCTATATCTGACATGGTACAGGTGGTCTATATCTGACATGGTACAGGTGTCCTATATCTGACATGGTACAGGTGGTCTATATCTGACATGGTACAGGTGTCCTATATCTGACATGGTACAGGTGGTCTATATCTGACATGGTACAGGTGTCCTATATCTGACATGGTACAGGTGTCCTATATCTGACATGGTACAGGTGTCCTATATCTGACATGGTACAGGTGGTGCTCTATATCTGACATGGTACAGGTGTCCTATATCTGACATGGTACAGGTGTCCTATATCTGACATGGTACAGGTGGTGGTCTATATCTGACATGGTACAGGTGTCCTATATCTGACATGGTACAGGTGTCCTATATCTGACATGGTACAGGTGTCCTATATCTGACATGGTACAGGTGTCCTATATCTGACATGGTACAGGTGGTGGTCTATATCTGACATGGTACAGGTGGTGGTCTATATCTGACATGGTACAGGTGTCCTATATCTGACATGGTACAGGTGTCCTATATCTGACATGGTACAGGTGTCCTATATCTGACATGGTACAGGTGTCCTATATCTGACATGGTACAGGTGGTGGTCTATATCTGACATGGTACAGGTGTCCTATATCTGACATGGTACAGGTGTGCTATATCTGACATGGTACAGGTGTCCTATATCTGACATGGTACAGGTGTCCTATATCTGACATGGTACAGGTGTCCTATATCTGACATGGTACAGGTGTCCTATATCTGACATGGTACAGGTGTCCTATATCTGACATGGTACAGGTGGTGGTCTATATCTGACATGGTACAGGTGGTCTATATCTGACATGGTACAGGTGGTCTATATCTGACATGGTACAGGTGTCCTATATCTGACATGGTACAGGTGTCCTATATCTGACATGGTACAGGTGTCCTATATCTGACATGGTTCAGGTGGTCTATATCTGACATGGTACAGGTGTCCTATATCTGACATGGTACAGGTGTCCTATATCTGACATGGTACAGGTGTCCTATATCTGACATGGTACAGGTGGTCTATATCTGACATGGTACAGGTGTCCTATATCTGACATGGTACAGGTGGTGGTCTATATCTGACATGGTACAGGTGTCCTATATCTGACATGGTACAGGTGTCCTATATCTGACATGGTACAGGTGGTGGTCTATATCTGACATGGTACAGGTGGTGGTCTATATCTGACATGGTACAGGTGTCCTATATCTGACATGGTACAGGTGTCCTATATCTGACATGGTACAGGTGTCCTATATCTGACATGGTACAGGTGTCCTATATCTGACATGGTACAGGTGGTCTATATCTGACATGGTACAGGTGTCCTATATCTGACATGGTACAGGTGGTCTATATCTGACATGGTACAGGTGTCCTATATCTGACATGGTACAGGTGTCCTATATCTGACATGGTACAGGTGGTGGTCTATATCTGACATGGTACAGGTGTCCTATATCTGACATGGTACAGGTGTCCTATATCTGACATGGTACAGGTGTCCTATATCTGACATGGTACAGGTGTCCTATATCTGACATGGTACAGGTGTCCTATATCTGACATGGTACAGGTGTCCTATATCTGACATGGTACAGGTGTCCTATATCTGACATGGTACAGGTGTCCTATATCTGACATGGTACAGGTGTCCTATATCTGACATGGTACAGGTGGTGGTCTATATCTGACATGGTACAGGTGTCCTATATCTGACATGGTACAGGTGTCCTATATCTGACATGGTACAGGGGTTCTATATCTGACATGGTACAGGTGTCCTATATCTGACATGGTACAGGTGTCCTATATCTGACATGGTACAGGTGTCCTATATCTGACATGGTACAGGTGTCCTATATCTGACATGGTACAGGTGTCCTATATCTGACATGGTACAGGTGTCCTATATCTGACATGGTACAGGTGTCCTATATCTGACATGGTACAGGTGTCCTATTATCTGACATGGTACAGGTGGTGGTCTATATCTGACATGGTACAGGTGGTCTATATCTGACATGGTACAGGTGGTCTATATCTGACATGGTACAGGTGTCCTATATCTGACATGGTACAGGTGGTGGTCTATATCTGACATGGTACAGGTGGTCTATATCTGACATGGTACAGGTGTCCTATATCTGACATGATACAGGTGTCCTATATCTGACATGGTACAGGTGTCCTATATCTGACATGGTACAGGTGGTGGTCTATATCTGACATGGTACAGGTGTCCTATATCTGACATGGTACAGGTGTCCTATATCTGACATGGTACAGGTGGTGGTCTATATCTGACATGGTACAGGTGTCCTATATCTGACATGGTACAGGTGTCCTATATCTGACATGGTACAGGTGTCCTATATCTGACATGGTACAGGTGTCCTATATCTGACATGGTACAGGTGTCCTATATCTGACATGGTACAGGTGTCCTATATCTGACATGGTACAGGTGTCCTATATCTGACATGGTACAGGTGTCCTATATCTGACATGGTACAGGTGTCCTATATCTGACATGGTACAGGTGTCCTATATCTGACATGGTACAGGTGGTGGTCTATATCTGACATGGTACAGGTGGTGGTCTATATCTGACATGGTACAGGTGGTGGTCTATATCTGACATTGTACAGGTGTCCTATATCTGACATGGTACAGGTGTCCTATATCTGACATGGTACAGGTGGTGGTCTATATCTGACATGGTACAGGTGTCCTATATCTGACATGGTACAGGTGTCCTATATCTGACATGGTACAGGTGTCCTATATCTGACATGGTACAGGTGTCCTATATCTGACATGGTACAGGTGTCCTATATCTGACATGGTACAGGTGTCCTATATCTGACATGGTACAGGTGGTGGTCTATATCTGACATGGTACAGGTGGTGGTCTATATCTGACATGGTACAGGTGGTGGTCTATATCTGACATGGTACAGGTGTCCTATATCTGACATGGTACAGGTGGTGGTCTATATCTGACATGGTACAGGTGGTGGTCTATATCTGACATGGTACAGGTGTGCTATATCTGACATGGTACAGGGGTTCTATATCTGACATGGTACAGGTGTCCTATATCTGACATGGTACAGGTGTCCTATATCTGACATGGTACAGGTGTCCTATATCTGACATGGTACAGGTGTCCTATATCTGACATGGTACAGGTGTCCTATATCTGACATGGTACAGGTGTCCTATATCTGACATGGTACAGGTGTCCTATATCTGACATGGTACAGGTGTCCTATATCTGACATGGTACAGGTGTCCTATATCTGACATGGTACAGGTGGTGGTCTATATCTGACATGGTACAGGTGGTGGTCTATATCTGACATGGTACAGGTGGTCCTATATCTGACATGGTACAGGTGTCCTATATCTGACATGGTACAGGTGTCCTATATCTGACATGGTACAGGTGTCCTATATCTGACATGGTACAGGTGGTGGTCTATATCTGACATGGTACAGGTGTCCTATATCTGACATGGTACAGGTGTCCTATATCTGACATGGTACAGGTGTCCTATATCTGACATGGTACAGGTGTCATATATCTGACATGGTACAGGTGTCCTATATCTGACATGGTACAGGTGTGCTATATCTGACATGGTACAGGTGTCCTATATCTGACATGGTACAGGTGTCATATATCTGACATGGTACAGGTGTCCTATATCTGACATGGTACAGGTGTCCTATATCTGACATGGTACAGGTGTCCTATATCTGACATGGTACAGGTGTCCTATATCTGACATGGTACAGGTGTCCTATATCTGACATGGTACAGGTGTCCTATATCTGACATGGTACAGGTGGTGGTATATATCTGACATGGTACAGGTGTCCTATATCTGACATGGTACAGGTGTCCTATATCTGACATGGTACAGGAGTCCTATATCTGACATGGTACAGGTGGTGGTCTATATCTGACATGGTACAGGTGTCCTATATCTGACATGGTACAGGTGTCCTATATCTGACATGGTACAGGTGTCCTATATCTGACATGGTACAGGTGTCCTATATCTGACATGGTACAGGTGTCCTATATCTGACATGGTACAGGTGGTGGTCTATATCTGACATGGTACAGGTGTCCTATATCTGACATGGTACAGGTGGTGGTCTATATCTGACATGGTACAGGTGTCCTATATCTGACATGGTACAGGTGTCCTATATCTGACATGGTACAGGTGTCCTATATCTGACATGGTACAGGTGGTGGTCTATATCTGACATGGTACAGTTGTCCTATATCTGACATGGTACAGGTGTCCTATATCTGACATGGTACAGGTGTCCTATATCTGACATGGTACAGGTGTCCTATATCTGACATGGTACAGGTGTCCTATATCTGACATGGTACAGGTGTCCTATATCTGACATGGTACAGGTGTCCTATATCTGACATGGTACAGGTGTCCTATATCTGACATGGTACAGGTGTCCTATATCTGACATGGTACAGGTGGTGGTCTATATCTGACATGGTACAGGTGGTGGTCTATATCTGACATGGTACAGGTGTCCTATATCTGACATGGTACAGGTGTCCTATATCTGACATGGTACAGGTGTCCTATATCTGACATGGTACAGGTGTCATATATCTGACATGGTACAGGTGTCCTATATCTGACATGGTACAGGTGTGCTATATCTGACATGGTACAGGTGTCCTATATCTGACATGGTACAGGTGTCATATATCTGACATGGTACAGGTGTCCTATATCTGACATGGTACAGGTGTCCTATATCTGACATGGTACAGGTGTCCTATATCTGACATGGTACAGGTGGTGGTATATATCTGACATGGTACAGGTGCCCTATATCTGACATGGTACAGGTGTCCTATATCTGACATGGTGGTACAGGTGTCCTATATCTGACATGGTACAGGTGGTGGTCTATATCTGACATGGTACAGGTGTCCTATATCTGACATGGTACAGGTGTCCTATATCTGACATGGTACAGGTGTCCTATATCTGACATGGTACAGGTGTCCTATATCTGACATGGTACAGGTGTCCTATATCTGACATGGTACAGGTGGTGGTCTATATCTGACATGGTACAGGTGTCCTATATCTGACATGGTACAGGTGGTGGTCTATATCTGACATGGTACAGGTGTCCTATATCTGACATGGTACAGGTGTCCTATATCTGACATGGTACAGGTGTCCTATATCTGACATGGTACAGGTGTCCTATATCTGACATGGTACAGGTGGTGGTCTATATCTGACATGGTACAGGTGTCCTATATCTGACATGGTACAGGTGTCCTATATCTGACATGGTACAGGTGTCCTATATCTGACATGGTACAGGTGTCCTATATCTGACATGGTACAGGTGTCCTATATCTGACATGGTACAGGTGTCCTATATCTGACATGGTACAGGTGTCCTATATCTGACATGGTACAGGTGGTGGTCTATATCTGACATGGTACAGGTGTCCTATATCTGACATGGTACAGGTGTCCTATATCTGACATGGTACAGGTGTCCTATATCTGACATGGTACAGGTGTCCTATATCTGACATGGTACAGGTGGTGGTCTATATCTGACATGGTACAGGTGTCCTATATCTGACATGGTACAGGTGGTGGTCTATATCTGACATGGTACAGGTGTCCTATATCTGACATGGTACAGGTGTCCTATATCTGACATGGTACAGGTGTCCTATATCTGACATGGTACAGGTGTCCTATATCTGACATGGTACAGGTGGTGGTCTATATCTGACATGGTACAGGTGTCCTATATCTGACATGGTACAGGTGTCCTATATCTGACATGGTACAGGTGTCCTATATCTGACATGGTACAGGTGTCCTATATCTGACATGGTACAGGTGTCCTATATCTGACATGGTACAGGTGTCCTATATCTGACATGGTACAGGTGTCCTATATCTGACATGGTACAGGTGTCCAATTTTGTTTTGTGAGGTGTAAACTAATTTGTTTGACTACCAGGAAACCCTCTATGTGCTCCTAATTTAGAACACCGCAGTAAACAAGTATATTATAGTGTGCTGCTCTCAGCCTCAGTGTAGTTAACTAAGATATGGAACACATTAGTAACAATACAGCATTGTGGTGATGCCTCATTATTCTCTAATGAGTGTAGGTATCCTCTGTCCTGAATGTTCTGTTAGTTCCAGGTATCCTCTGTCCTGAATGTTCTGTTAGTTCCTGGTATCCTCTGTCCTGAATGTTCTGTTAGTTCCTGGTATAATCTGTCCTGAATGTTCTGTTAGTTCCTGGTATCCTCTGTCCTGACTGTTCTGTTAGTTCCTGGTATGCTCTGTCCTGACTGTTCTGGTAGTTCCTGGTATGCTCTTTCCTGAATGTTCTGTTAGTTCCTGGTATCCTCTGTCCTGACTGTTCTGGTAGTTCCTGGTATGCTCTGTCCTGAATGTTCTGTTAGTTCCTGGTATCCTCTGTCCTGACTGTTCTGTTAGTTCCTGGTATCCTCTGTCCTGACTGTTCTGTTAGTTCCTGGTATCCTCTGTCCTGACTGTTCTGTTAGTTCCTGGTATGCTCTGTCCTGAATGTTCTGTTAGTTCCTGGTATAATCTGTCCTGAATGTTCTGTTAGTTCCTGGTATCCTCTGTCCTGACTGTTCTGTTAGTTCCTGGTATGCTCTGTCCTGAATGTTCTGTTAGTTCCTGGTATCCTCTGTCCTGACTGTTCTGGTAGTTCCTGGTATGCTCTGTCCTGAATGTTCTGTTAGTTCCTGGTATCCTCTGTCCTGACTGTTCTGTTAGTTCCTGGTATCCTCTGTCCTGACTGTTCTGTTAGTTCCTGGTATCCTCTGTCCTGACTGTTCTGTTAGTTCCTGGTATCCTCTGTCCTGACTGTTCTGTTAGTTCCTGGTATGCTCTGTCCTGACTGTTCTGTTAGTTCCTGGTATGCTCTGTCCTGACTGTTCTGTTAGTTCCTGGTATGCTCTGTCCTGACTGTTCTGTTAGTTCCTGGTATCCTCTGTCCTGACTGTTCTGTTGTCCAGCCTCATACAGCAGATAGCTTGTCTAACTGGCTGCTTGGGTAACAAATTGCCATATCATATGTTATTACCCACTCCAGCCCAGCCATGCCATACATCTTTCCAATGAAATGGTTTGAAAGCTATGAATTATGGCCATATTTCAGTCTAAAAGCAACAAACCACTAACTGTGCCACGGCCTCCCAGCGATTTCTACCGAGGCGGCCGGGGGAGGCTCTGTAGCTGAAATCAGCTGCTGCTGTCGCTTTATTTAGGTTTCCAATAACAGACACTACTAATTTGGTGTAGGGCTGACCCCTGGACTCCCCCATCGCCCCCCTCCCTCCCCTGGGGTACACTCCAATCAGGCCTCTACTCCCCTACCTTTCCTCCCCTCCTCCCCGTCTCTCCCCTTTCCCTCACTCCGCTACCAGCTAAGTTGAGACAGCCTTCCCAAATGTTTCTGCTAATTCCCATTTCCTTTCTAATCACACGCTTTCATGTGAGTGGCTGTGCGGGGCAGGTTGGGGAGGGTTGGGGCTAGGAGGGGGTAGTTAGGGGAGTAAAAAGGGCCATAATTACCCCGGTGTCCCGAGCTTTAACCCCGCCAGGTGTCAGAGGAACGACTGTTTACCTCTCTGATTAATGAATGAACTGACCAGTTATTTACCTCCTGTTTTCCTCCCCTCCCTCCTTTTCTCCTTTATTTCAGCGTGGAGGGAGGGAGGGAGGAGGGAGGGAGGGAGGAGGGATGGGGGAGGGAGGGAGGGATAGGGGAGGGAGGGAGGAGGGAGGGAGGGAGGAGGGAGGGAGAAGCGTGCCTCTGAATCACTTTACAGGGCTGTGACAGATCTGTGGCCCGGCAGACCTCCCAGGACAGACAGACTAACCCACTCAGACACAGTCTCTCTCTCTCTCTCTCTCTCTCTCTCTCTCTCTCTCTCTCTCTCTCTCTCTCTCTGTCTCTCTCTCTCTGTCTCTCTCTCCTCTCTCTGTCTCTCTCTCTCTCTGTCTCTCTCTCTCTCTCCCTCTCTCTCTCCCCTCTCTCGCTCTCTCTCTCTCTCCCTCTCTCTGTCTCTCTGTCTCTCTGTCTCTCTCTCTGTCTCTCTGTCTCTCTCTCTCTCTCCCCCTGTCTCTCTGTCTCTGTCTCTCTCTGTCTCTCACTCTCTCTCTCTCTATCTGTCTCTCTCCCTCTCTCTATCTGTCTCTCTCTCTGTCTCTCTCTCTCTCTGTCTCTCTCTCTCTGTCTCTCTCTGTTTCTCTCTCTCTCTCAGGATGAATAGTTAGTTGGATGAATTGGTGGGTGACCGATGCAGTGATGGAGTAATAGATAGATGGAGTAATGGATAGATTGAGTGATGCAGAGATGGAGTGATAGAGTGGTAGAGTAATGGAGTGATGGAGTAATGGATAGTTGGAGTGATGGGTAGATGGAGTGATGGGTAGATGGAGTAATGGATAGATGGAGTAATGGATAGATGGAGTAATGGAGAGAGGGAGAGATGGAGTAATGGATAGTTGGACTGATGGAGAGATGGAGTATTTGAGTGATGGATAGTTGGACTGATGGACTGATGGAGTAATGGATAGTTGGACTGATGGAGTAATGGAGTAATGGATAGTTGGACTGATGGAGTAATGGAGTAATGGATAGTTGGACTGATGGAGTGATGGAGTGAAGCATAGATAGATAGATAGATAGATAGATAGATAGATAGATAGATAGATAGATAATAACATTAACTGGATGGTTCGTCAGCACCTCCACCAGCCGAAGCTAAGCAGTAACATGATGCTTTATCTGGATGTGGTTCGTCAGGACCTCCACCAGCCGAAGCTAAGCAGTAACATTAACATGATGCTTTATCTGTATGTGGTTCGTCAGCACCTCCACCAGCCGAAGCTAAGCAGTAACATTAACATGAGGCTTTATCTGGATGTGGTTCGTCAGGACCTCCACCAGCCGAAGCTAAGCAGTAACATTAACATGATGCTTTATCTGGACGTGGTTCGTCAGGACCTCCACCAGCCGAAGCTAAGCAGTAACATTAACATGATGCTTTATCTGGATGTGGTTCGTTAGGACCTCCACCAGCCGAAGCTAAGCAGTAACATTAACATGATGTGGTTCGTCAGGACCTCCACCAGCCGAAGCTAAGCAGTAACATTAACATGATGCTTTATCTGTATGTGGTTCGTCAGCACCTCCACCAGCCGAAGCTAAGCAGTAACATTAACATGAGGCTTTATCTGGATGTGGTTCGTCAGGACCTCCACCAGCCGAAGCTAAGCAGTAACATTAACATCATGCTTTATCTGGACGTGGTTCGTCAGGACCTCCACCAGCCGAAGCTAAGCAGTAACATTAACATGATGCTTTATCTGGACGTGGTTCGTCAGGACCTCCACCAGCCGAAGCTAAGCAGTAACATTAACATGATGCTTTATCTGGATGTGGTTCGTTAGGACCTCCACCAGCCGAAGCTAAGCAGTAACATTAACATGATGTGGTTCGTCAGGACCTCCACCAGCCGAAGCGAAGCAGTAACATTAACATGATGCTTTATCTGGATGTGGTTCGTCAGGACCTCCACCAGCCGAAGCTAAGCAGTAACATTAACATGATGCCTTCTAATTGCAGTCGCTGTTCTCATAATATACATGAGAACGATCGCCTTACCGCGAAGATAGCTGTGTTGCAAGCCCGGCTTCAGACGCAATCGTTAGGCAAGGGTAATTTCAGTTTAGGAAAGGATGAAACAGCGTCTGTGCGACCCACCATTAGCTCTGACAAATTGAAAACACTAGTCATTGGCGACTCCATTACCCGCAGTATTAGACTTACAACGAATCATCCAGCGATCATACACAGTTTACCAGGGGGCAGGGCTACCGACGTTAAGGCTAATCTGTTTACCAGGGGGCAGGGCTACCGACGTTAAGGCTAATCTGAAGATGGTGCTGGCTAAGGCTAAAACTGGCGAGTGTAGAGAGTATAGGGATATTGTTATCCACATCGGCACCAACGATGTTAGGATGAAATAGTAAGAGGTCACCAAGTGCAAAATGGCTTCAGCGTGTAAATCAGCTAGAAAGATGTGTCGGCATCGAGTAATTGTCTCTGGCCCCCTCCCAGTTAGGGGGAGTGATGAGCTCTACAGCAGAGTCTCACAACTCAATCGCTGGTTGAAAACTGTTTTCTGTCCCTCCCAAAAGATAGAATTTGTAGATAATTGTCCCTCTTTCTGGGACTCACCCACAAACAGGACCAAGCCTGGCCTGCTGAGGAGTGACGGACTCCATCCTAGCTGGAGGGGTACTGTCACGACTTCCGCCAAAGTTGGCTCTCCTGCCTGTTCGGGCTCGGCGGTCGTCATCACCGGCCTACTAGCCGCCACTGATTCCTTTTTCTGTTTGTTTTGTCTTATTAGTTGCACCTGTGTCCTATTATGTTTACTGCCAGAGACTGCAATGTTCTCTGCTTCACGGAAACATGGCTTACTGGGAAGACGCTATCCGATGCGGTGCAGCCAACGGGTTTCTCCACGCATCGCGCCGACAGAAACAAACATCTTTCTGGTAAGAAGAGCGGCGGGGGCGTATGCCTCATGACTAACGAGACATGGTGTGATGAAGGAAACATACAGGAACTCAAATCCTTCTGTTCACCTGATTTAGAATTCCTCACAATCAAATGTAGACCGCATTATCTTCCAAGAGAATTCTCTTCGATTATAATCACAGCCGTATATATCCCCCCCAAGCAGACACATCGATGGCTCTGAACGAACTTTATTTAACTCTTTGCAAACTGGAAACCATTTATCCGGAGGCTGCATTCATTGTAGCTGGGGATTTTAACAAAGCTAATCTGAAAACAAAACTCCCTAAATTTTATCAGCATATCGATTGCGCAACCAGGGGTGGTAAAACCTTGGATCATTGTTACTCTAACTTCCGCGACGCATATAAGGCCCTGCCCCTGCCCCCTTCGGAAAAGCTGACCACGACTCCATTTTGTTGATCCCTGCCTACAGGCAGAAACTTAAACAAGAGGCTCCCACGCTGAGGTCTGTCCAACGCTGGTCAGACCAAGCTGACTCCACACTCCAAGACTGCTTCCATCACGGGACTGGGACATGTTTCGTATTGCATCAGATGAAAATATTGACGAATACGCTGATTCGGTGTGCGAGTTCATTAGAACGTGCGCCGAAGATGTCGCTCCCATAGCAACGATAAAAACATTCCCAAACCAGAAACCGTGGATTGATGGCAGCATTCGCGTGAAACTGAAAGCGCGAACCACTGCTTTTAATCAGGGCAAGGTGTCTGGTAACATGTCCGAATATAAACAATGCAGCTATTCCTCCGCAAGGCTATTAAACAAGCTAAGCGTCAGTACAGAGACAAAGTGGAATCTCAATTCAATGGCTCAGACACAAGAGGCATGTGGCAGGGTCTACAGTCAATCACGGACTACAAGAAGAAACCCAGCCCAGTCACGGACCAGGATGTCTTGCTCCCAGGCAGACTAAATAACTTTTTGCCCGCTTTGAGGACAATACAGTGCCACTGACACGGCCTGCAACGAAAACATGCGGTCTCTCCTTCACTGCAGCCGAGGTGAGTAAGACATTTAAACGTGTTAACCCTCGCAAGGCTGCAGGCCCAGACGGCATCCCCAGCCGCGCCTCAGAGCATGCGCAGACCAGCTGGCCGGTGTGTTTACGGACATATTCAATCAATCCCTATACCAGTCTGCTGTTCCCACATGCTTCAAGAGGGCCACCATTGTTCCTGTTCCCAAGAAAGCTAAGGTAACTGAGCTAAACGACTACCGCCCGTAGCACTCACTTCCGTCATCATGAAGTGCTTTGAGAGACTAGTCAAGGACCATATCACCTCCACCCTACCTGACACCCTAGACCCACTCCAATTTGCTTACCGCCCAAATAGGTCCACAGACGATGCAATCTCAACCACACTGCACACTGCCCTAACCCACCTGGACAAGAGGAATACCTATGTGAGAATGCTGTTCATCGACTACAGCTCGGCATTCAACACCATAGTACCCTCCAAGCTTGTCATCAAGCTCGAGACCCTGGGTCTCGACCGCCCTGTGCAACTGGGTACTGGACTTCCTGACGGGCCGCCCAGGTGGTGAGGGTAGGCAACAACATCTCCTCCCGCTGATCCTCAACACGGGGCCCCACAAGGGTGCTCTGAGCCCTCTCCTGTACTCCCTGTTCACCCACGACTGCGTGGCCACGCACGCTCCAACTCAATCATCAAGTTTGCGGACGACACAACAGTGGTAGGCTTGATTACCAACAACGACGAGACGGCCTACAGGGAGGAGGTGAGGGCCCTCGGAGTGTGGTGTCAGGAAAATAACCTCACACTCAACGTCAACAAAACTAAGGAGATGATTGTGGACTTCAGGAAACAGCAGAGGGAACACCCCTATCCACATCGATGGAACAGTAGTGAGAGGGTAGCAAGTTTTAAGTTCCTCGGCATACACATCACAGACAAACTGAATTGGTCCACTCACACTGACAGCGTCGTGAAGAAGGCGCAGCAGCGCCTCTTCAACCTCAGGAGGCTGAAGAAATTCGGCTTGTCACCAAAAGCACTCACAAACTTCTACAGATGCACAATCGAGAGCATCCTGGCGGGCTGTATCACCGCCTGGTACGGCAACTGCTCCGCCTCAACCGTAAGGCTCTCCAGAGGGTAGTGAGGTCTGCACAACGCATCACCGGGGCAAACTACCTGCCCTCCAGGACACCTACACCACCCGATGTTACAGGAAGGCCATAAAGATCATCAAGGACATCAACCACCCGAACCACTGCCTGTTCACCCCGCTATCATCCAGAAGGCGAGGTCAGTACAGGTGCATCAAAGCTGGGACTGAGAGACTGAAAAACAGCTTCTATCTCAAGGCTATCAGACTGTTAAACAGCCACCATTGAGTGGCTGCTGCCAACACACTGTCATTGACAGTGACCCAACTCCAGCCACTTTAATAATGGGAATTGATGGGAAATGATGTAAATATATCACTAGCCACTTTAAACAATGCTACCTTATATAATGTTACTTATCCTACATTATTCATCTCATATGCATACGTATATACTGTACTCTACATCATCGACTGCATCCTTATGTAATACATGTATCACTAGCCACTTTAACTATGCCACTTTGTTTACTTTGTCTACATACTCATCTCATATGTATATACTGTACTCGATACCATCTACTGTATGCTGCTCTGTACCATCACTCACTCATATATCCTTATGTACATATTCTTTATCCCCTTACACTGTGTATAAGACAGTAGTTTTAGAATTTTTAGTTAGATTACTGTTGGTTATCACTGCATTGTCGGAACTAGAAGCACAAGCATTTCGCTACACTCGCATTAACATCTGCTAACCATGTGTATGTGACAAATAAAAATTTGATTTGATTTACCTGGTGGGCTTCCTTATTTAAGGCTAGTAAGCCCTGCCTTGTTTTGTGTGGGATTATTCTTGTGTTAAGTGTTGTGGTGTTGGGTGTGTTCGTGCTCCGGACTGGGTACCCTGTGTTTTGGGTTGGTCCGTATTTTTCGCGCCTTGTGTTTTGGGCATTGTATTTTGGTGCCATATTAAAGTGCACTTCTCCCTTTGGAAGAGTATGATGGAACGGCGTCAGGTTCCTCCTCCAACTGTAACTATACCTGGCGACCGTCCGTCCTACTCCCTCAGGGGAGGAGAGTGTGAGCGTCCTCGTCTCCTGTCTGACGGGACGAGCCCTGGAGTGGGCTAACGCAGTGTGGAATGGCCCAGACTCGGCGAGGGATCACTACCTCGAGTTGCAGGTGAACGGCTGTTCCGGCCCTGGAGTTCCGGACCATGGCCGCAGGAGCGGGGTGGAACGACAGGGCTTTAATAGACCACTAGTAGCCTCAGAGAGGACGTCCGCAGGCAGCTAGCGTGTCGGGACACCACCCTCACCTTGGATGAACTCATAGACATGTCCATTCGTCTGGACAACCTGCTGGCTGCTTGCGGTCGTCCGGAACAGGCCCTGTTGATTCCACCCCCAGGCCTTCCTGCTCCCATCCCCATGTTAACCTCTTATCCTGGGTTTTCTCCCTCTCTACAGCATAAGGCACTAGTTGATTCAGGCGCAGCTGGGAACTTCATGGTTCATGGGCTCACGTTAAGGCTAGGGATTCCCCTGGTGTCGTTAGACCTACCTTTCCCCGTGCACTCCTTAGATAGCCGACCATTAGGGTCAGGGAGGCCACGGTGCCACTGGACATGGTAACGCAGGCGGGTCATAAGGAGCGGATTAGTCTATTCCTTATTGATTCATCTGTGTTTCCAGTGGTGTTGGGAATTCCCTGGCTAGCTCATCACAGCCCGGTGATTTCATGGTGACAGGGGGCTCTTAAGGGGTGGTCAGAGAAGTGTTCAGGCAGGTGTATAGGAGTTTCCGTTGGTGCGACTACGGTGGAGAGTCCAGACCAGGTTACCACTGTGCGCATTCCCTCTGAATATGCCAATTTGGCTATTGCCTTCAGTAAGAGGAAGGCGACCCAATTACCACCCCATCGTCGAGGGGACTGCGCGATAGACCTCCTGGAGAACGCTGCACTTCCTAGAAGTCACGTGTACCCATTGTCACTGGAGGAGACCGTGACTATGGAGACATATGTTGCTGAATCGCTGGGACAGGGGTACATTCGGCCCTCCGCATCACCCATCTCCTCGAGCTTCTTTTTTGTGAAGAAGAAGGAGGGAGGTCTGCATCCGTGCATTGATTTTCGAGGTCTAAATTCCATCATAGGGGCGGCAGGGTAGCCTAGTGGTTAGAGCGTTGAACTAGTAACCGGAAGGTTGCAAGTTCAAACCCCCGAGCTGACAAGGTACAAATCTGTCATTCTGCCCCTGAACAGGCAGTTAACCCACTGTTCCTAGGCCGTCATTGAAAATTAATAATTTGTTCTTAACTGACTTGCCTGGTTAAATAAAGGTTAAATAAAGAAATAGTTACCCACTACCTCTCATCCCTGCAGCGGGGGAAGCGCTTCTTCACAAAACTGGACCTGAGGAGTGCTATAATCTGGTGCGTATCCGGGGAGGAGATGAGCGGAAAACCACATTTAGTACTGCATCTGGTCGTCATGAGTACCGGGTCATGCCGTATGGGTTGAAGAATGCTCCAGCCATCTTCCAATCCTTCGTAGAAGAGAATCTCCGAGGCCTGCTCGGGCAGGGAGTGGTAGTATTGCTGACATCCTGATCTATTCTGCCACACGCGCGGCGCACGTGTCTCTGGTGCGTAAGGTACTTGGACGACTGCTGGAGCATGACCTTTATGTCAAGGCCCGAGAAATGTGAGTTCTTCAAACAGGCCGTTTCCTTCCTGGGATATTGTATTTCCACCTCCGGGGTGGTGATGGAGTGTGACCGCGTTACAACCATGCGTAATTGGCCGACTCTGACCACGGTGAAAGAGGTGCAGCGGTTTTTAGGGTTTGCCAATTACTACCAGAGGTTTATCCGGGGTTTTGGTCAGGTGGCTGCTCCCATTACATCACTGCTGAAGGGAGGACCGGTGCGCTTGCATTGGTCAGCAGATCCAGGCTCCCAAAACACTAAGGCCGAAGCGCTGTCCCGCCTCTATGATACCGAGGAGCGGTCCGTCGAGCCGACCCCCATCCTTCCACCTTCATGTCTCGTGGCAACGGTAGTATGGGAGGTGGACGCGGAGATAGAGAGGGCATCACGGTTAGAGCCGGCCCCCCCTCAGTGTCCAGCAGGGTCTGTGATAAATTCATACGTTGGGCTCATACTCTACCCTCCTCGGGTCACCCTATCATCGAGAGGACAGTGCGGAGTCTTAGGGGGAGATACTGGTGGCCCACGTTGGCTAAGGATGTAAGATTTTATGTCTCCTCCTGCTCGGTGTAGGCTCAGAGCAAGGCTCCTCAACACTTGCCTAGAGGGAAGTTACAGCCCCTCCCCGTTCCACAACGGCCGTTGTCACACTTGTCGGTGGACTTCCTCACTGACCTTCTCCCGTCCCCGGGAGGTACGACGATCCTGGTCGCTGTGGACAAAACATTAAGATCCACAACATTTATTCCATGGGACAAAACTAGGTCCAGAGTATGACTGTGACTGTGATACTCTGGACCTAGTTTTGTCCCATGGAATAAATGTTGTGGATCTTAATGTTTTTCCTCATAATCCTGGACTATCGGACCACCATTTTATTACAATTGCAATTGCAACAAATAATCTGCTCAGACCCCAACCAAGGAGCATCAAAAGTTGTGCTATAAATTCACAGACAACACAAAGATTCCTTGTTGCCCTTCCAGACTCCCTCTGCCTACCCAAGGACGTCAGAGGACAAAAATCAGTTAACCACCTATCTGAGGAACTCAATTTGACCTTGCACAATACCCTAGATGCAGTTGCACCCCTAAAAACTAAATACATTTCTCATAAGGAACTAGATCCCCGGTACACAGAAAATACCCCGAGCTCCGAAGCAAGCTTCCAGAAAATTGGAAAGGAAATGGCGCCACACCAAACTGGAAGTCCTCCGACTAGCTTGGAAAGACAGTACCGTGCAGTATCGAAGAGCCCTCACTGCTGCTACACCAAACTGGAAGTCTTCCGACTAGCTTGGAAAGACAGTACCGTGCAGTATCGAAGAGCCCTCACTGCTGCTCCACCAAACTGGAAGTCCTCTGACTAGCTTGGAGAGACAGTACCGTGCAGTATCGAAGAGCCCTCACTGCTGCTCCACCAAACTGGAAGTCCTCTGACTAGCTTGAGAGACAGTACCGTGCAGTATCGAAGAGCCCTCACTGCTGCTCCACCAAACTGGAAGTCCTCTGACTAGCTTGAGAGACAGTACTGTGCAGTATCAAAGAGCCCTTACTGCTGCTACACCAAACTGGAAGTCCTCTGACTAGCTTGGAGAGACAGTACCGTGCAGTATCGAAGAGCCCTCACTGCTGCTCCACCAAACTGGAAGTCCTCTGACTAGCTTGAGAGACAGTACCGTGCAGTATCGAAGAGCCCTCACTGCTGCTCCACCAAACTGGAAGTCCTCTGACTAGCTTGAGAGACAGTACCGTGCAGTATCGAAGAGCCCTCACTGCTGCTCCACCAAACTGGAAGTCCTCTGACTAGCTTTGAGAGACAGTACCGCTTGCAGTATCGAAGAGCCCTCACTGCTGCTCCACCAAACTGGAAGTCCTCTGACTAGCTTGAGAGACAGTACCGCAGTATCGAAGAGCCCTCACTGCTGCTCCACCAAACTGGAAGTCCTCTGACTAGCTTGGAAAGACAGGACCTTGCCGTATCGAAGAGCCCTCACTGCTGCTCCACCAAACTGGAAGTCACAGTACCGTGCAGTATCGAAGAGCCCTCACTGCTGCTACACCAAACTGGAAGTCTTCTGACTAGCTTGGAAAGACAGTACCGTGCAGTATTGAAGAGCCCTCACTGCTGCTACACCAAACTGGAAGTCTTCCGACTAGCTTGGAAAGACAGTACCGTGCAGTATTGAAGAGCCCTCCCTGCTGCTACACCAAACTGGAAGTCTTCTGACTAGCTTGGAAAGACAGTACCGTGCAGTATCGAAGAGCCCTCACTGCTGCTACACCAAACTGGAAGTCTTCCGACTAGCTTGGAAAGACAGTACAGTATTGAAGAGCCCTCACTGCTGCTACACCAAACTGGAAGTCTTCCGACTAGCTTGGAAAGACAGTACCGTGCAGTATCGAAGAGCCCTCACTGCTGCTCCACCAAACTGGAAGTCTTCTGACTAGCTTGGAAAGACAGTACCGTGCAGTATTGAAGAGCCCTCACTGCTGCAACACCAAACTGGAAGTCTTCTGACTAGCTTGGAAAGACAGTACAGTATTGAAGAGCCCTCACTGCTGCTACACCAAACTGGAAGTCTTCCGACTAGCTTGGAAAGACAGTACAGTATTGAAGAGCCCTCACTGCTGCTACACCAAACTGGAAGTCTTCCGACTAGCTTGGAAAAACAGTACCGTGCAGTATTGAAGAGCCCTCCCTGCTGCTACACCAAACTGGAAGTTTTCCGACTAGCTTGGAAAGACAGTACCGTGCAGTATTGAAGAGCCCTCACTGCTGCTACACCAAACTGGAAGTCTTCTGACTAGCTTGGAAAGACAGTACCGTGCAGTATTGAAGAGCCCTCACTGCTGCTACACCAAACTGGAAGTCTTCCGACTAGCTTGGAAAGACAGTACAGTATTGAAAAGCCCTCACTGCTGCTACACCAAACTGGAAGTCTTCCGACTAGCTTGGAAAGACAGTACCGTGCAGTATCGAAGAGCCCTCACTGCTGCTCCACCAAACTGAAAGACAGTACCGTGCAGTATTGAAGAGCCCTCCCTGCTGCTACACCAAACTGAGAGACAGTACCGTGCAGTATTGAAGAGCCCTCCCTGCTGCTACACCAAACTGAGAGACAGTACCGTGCAGTATTGAAGAGCCCTCCCTGCTGCTACACCAAACTGAGAGACAGTACCGTGCAGTATTGAAGAGCCCTCACTGCTGCTACATCATCCTATTTTCCAACTTAATTGAGGAAAATAAGAACAATCCCAAATGTATTTGTGATACTGTCACAAAGCTAACTAAAAAGCAGCATTCCCCAAGTGAGGATGGCTTTCACTTGAGCAGAAATAAATTCATGAACCTCTTTGAGGAAAAGATCATGATTAGAAAGCAAATTACGGACTCCTCTTTAAATCTGCGTATTCCTTCAAAGCTTAGTTGTCCTGAGTCTGCCCAACTCTGCCAGGACCTAGGATCAAGGCAGACACTCAAGTGTTTTAGTACTATATCTCTTCACACAATGATGAAAATAATCATGGCCTCTAACCCTTCAAGCTGCATACTGGACCCTATTCCAACTAAACTACTGAAAGAGCTGCTCCCTGTGCTTGGCCCTCCTATGTTGAACATAATAAACGGCTCTCTATCCACCGGATGTGTACCAAACTCACTAAAAGTGGCAGTAATAAAGCCTCTCTTGAAAAAGCCAAACCTTGACCCAGAAAATATTAAAAACTATCTGCCTATATCGAATCTTCCATTCCTCTCAAAATTTTAGAAAAAGCTGTTGCGCAGCAACTCACTGCTTTCCTGAAGACAAACAATGTATTAGAAATGCTTCAGTCTGGTTTTAGACCCCATCATAGCACTGAGACTGCACTTGTGAAGGTGGTAAATTACCCTTTAATGGCATGAGACCGAGGCTCTGCATCTGTCCTCGTGCTCCTAGACCTTAGTGCTGCTTTTGAGACCATCGATCACCACATTCTTTTGGAGAGATTGGAAACCCAAATAGGTCTACATGGACAAGTTCTGACCTGGTTAGATCTTATCTGTCGGAAAGATATCAATTTGTCTCTGTGAATAGTTTGTCCTCTGACAAATCAACTGTACATTTCGGTGTTCCTCAAGGTTCCGTTTTAGGGCCACTATTGTTTTCACAATATATCTTACCTCTTGGGGATGTCATTCGAAAACATAATGTTAACTTTCACTGCTATGCGGATGACACACAGCTGTACATTTCAATGAAACATGGTGAAGCCCCAAAATTGCCCTCGCTAGAAGCCTGTGTTTCAGACCTAAGGAAGTGGATGGCTGCAAACGTTCTACATTTAAACTCGGACAAAACAGTGATGCTTGTTCTAGGTCCCAAGAAACAAAGAGATCTTCTGTTGAATCTGACAATTAATCTTAATGGTTGTACAGTTGTCTCAAATAAAACTGTGAAGGACCTCGGCATTACTCTGAACCCTGACCCTGATATGTTGACGAACATATCGAGACTGTTTCAAGGACAGCTTTTTTCCATCTACGTAACATTGCAAAAATCAGAAACTTTCTATCCAAAAATGATGCAGAAAAATGTATCCATGCTTTTGTTACTTCTAGGTTAGACTACTGCAATGCTCTATTTTCCGGCTACCCGGATAAAGCACTAAATAAACTTCAGTTAGTGCTAAATACGGCTGCTAGAATCCTGACTAGAACCAAACAATTTGATCATATTACTCCAGTGCTAGCCTCCCTACACTGGCTTCCTGTAAAACCTTGATTTCAAGGTTTTACTGCTAACCTACAAAGCATTACATGGGCTTGCTCCTACCTATCTCTCTGATTTGGTCCTGCTGTACATACCTACACGTACGCTACGGTCACAAGACGCAGGCCTCCTAATTGTCCCTAGAATTTCTAAGCAAACAGCTGGAGGCAGGGCTTTCTTCTATAGAGCTCCATTTTTATGGAATAGTCTGCCTACCCATGTGAGAGATGCAATCTCGGTCTCAACCTTTAAGTCTTTACTGAAGACTCGTCTCTTCAGTGGGTCATATGATTGAGTGTAGTCTGGCCCAGGAGTGGGAAGGTGAACGGAATGGCTCTGGAGCAACGAACCGCCCTTGCTGTCTCTGCTTGGCCGGTTCCCCTCTTTCCACTGGGATTCTCTGCCTCTAACCCTATTACAGGGGCTGAGTCACTGGCTTACTGGTGAGATAGATGGAGAGATGGCGTGAAGGATAGATGGAGTGATGGAGTGAAGGAGAGATGCAGTGATGGATAGATGATAGATGGAGTGATGCAGTGATGGGGTGAAGGAGAAATGGAGTGATGGAGAGATGAGTGATGATAGATAGATAGATGGATGGATGGATGGATAGATAGTTTTTTTTTTTTTACTTTTATTGACCACTGGTTTAGAGGTTCAAATCAAGGGGCCTACCTGGATAAGATGATTATTTCTCAGAATGAGTTGCCAATTCCTGATATACATGCGTATTTTAATGCTCATTGCACACTTATAAAACACAGACTAGACAGCTAGAACATAGCGGTCGGGCTAAACTGCTGCTAGCCGAGCAACAGAAACTGAGCATTCATTTTCCACAAACACGTTAATTGATACTCTCATTTTAGTAGGGTCTGCTCTGTTCTAAATGTTTGGTTGTTGAGTCATTAAAAGGGTATCGTTAGAAGGGGAATCGAACGATTCTGTAGAACCAAAACTTCTTCCTCAACAAGCAGTTATCTTAAATCATTTTTGCCTCATAAATCTACACACACTACTCCATAACAGTCTCTGTTGTTGTGAGTGGCAGGGGGAGGGGCTTGGTGTCTGTGTGCGAGCGCACAGCACTGAAGGAGTGAAAGAGATGAGACCAATTCTTGTGATTCAGGCATTTGGAACATCACTCTAAAACATAACATACATTTGATTGATTGATTGGCAAAACATACATTCCACTTTATCAAATTAATTCAATACTTTGCCCTTGTGTGTTTGCGTGGCAAGTATTTTGTGCCTAAGAAGATTAAAGGGGAAATCCCAATCTTTCCTAAAAGAGCTTGTGTCCAAGTCTGCTTTATGTTGTCAAATATCATGCGATCAAATTCACTGTAATCTGACTGGGCTCTTATTGGTCAAGGAGACAGAGAAAAATAAGTGCATCCAATGACATCACCAACCAATTAGTGAACAATTAGTAAGCAATTCCTTCCCATAATTGGTTAAAATCACATGAGGCACAGCGATGTCATTGGAAACACTTGTCTTTGATGTTGGGGTGGTGCTGGAGATGATGAATATGAAGTCAAACAAATATAGACATTTCTCTTAGTTTGAAACCTGTTTTATTTCATATTATGAGGCATGTCTTACCTTGCTTCAAAGTATAGCTAAAATCCGGACATGGAAACGTAGAGGCAATTCTTTTATCAAGACTTCCTAGGCTGTTTGCAAGTCATCCTACCAGTTCTACCTTTTTGTGTTCCAGTTTAGATTTGAATATGCACATTTGTGTGGAACAGTTTTAAAAAAAAAAATTTAAAGTTAAAAATCTGAATTAAAATGATAAAAATGTAAAAGGAAAAAAAGTCAACTAATGTGAGATCACCAGCCTCTGCCATATGGAGACATTGATAGCCTCTGCCATATGGAGACATTGATAGCCTCTGCCATATGGAGACATTGATAGCCTCTGCCATATGGAGACATTGATAGCCTCTGCCATATGGAGACATTGATAGCCTCTGCCATATGGAGACATTGATAGCCTCTGCCATATGGAGACATTGATAGCCTCTGCCATATGGAGACATTGATAGCCTCTGCCATATGGAGACATTGATAGCCTCTGCCATATGGAGACATTGATAGCCTCTGCCATATGGAGACATTGATAGCCTCTGCCATATGGAGACATTGATAGCCTTTGCCATATGGAGACATTGATAGCCTCTGCCATATGGAGACATTGATAGCCTCTGCCATATGGAGACATTGATAGCCTCTGCCATATGGAGACATTGATAGCCTTTGCCATATGGAGACATTGATACAGCGTGATCCATTGGTGGAGGAACAAACTAGCGCACGGAACTAGCCAATTGGCCAATGCAGCAGCCTTTTAACCTAGGGATTCAAATTTCAGTCAATTTGAGTTTTTTTCTAAAAAGTACAATGATGTGACCAACAGAAAATACCATCAGAGATCTGTATATAATGACGAGATGCTTATCTTGCCGGCAGTTTAGGCCCAAAATAAGCCCACAGACTTATTTTTTGGACAGATTTAGGCAAAAGTGAAACCTCTCGCTTTGCCTCTTCCTCTCTGATATTATGCGTACAAGGACCGGACATTTCTTATAAAGAGCTTAATGGAAACATCCAGGCTATAGTCTATTATTGAACAACTCACGTCATGAAACAGATAATAAAACCTAATTTTCAAACATTTGTGGAATAAACCGTTCTAAACAGCACATCTAATGTGAGCAGATGAGATGAACATCTCTGTTAGAGAAACTTACAAAGAGGAGGGATCTAATATCAACAACGAGGATGGGTTGCTAATATGACTGGGATCTAATGTGAGCCAGTGTGTGACAGAGATGAACATATCAACAACGAGGATGGATTGTGACTTGGCCTCTGGACAACGAAAGAAATTTGACCTGAAAACCAATACAACAGGAGAGAAACGCTGGTTAACCGCATGAGGAAGTCTTTGTGTAATAATTGCATCCACGTTTCTATGGATAGATTTTCTCAAGGCCACTTTGAAGAAAGGTAAGACTCATTATTTGAAGAACAGTAAAACATTCAGGTTTCAAACAATTATACTGCCTCTACATTACATTATACTGCCTCTACATTGTCTGGTTAGACTGCAAACTCTCCTTCCAGACCCATATCAAACATCTCCAATCCAAAATTAAATCTAGAATTGGCTTCCTATTTCGCAACAAAGCATCCTTCACTCATGCTGCCAAACATACCCTTGTAAAACTGACCATCCTACCAATCCTCGACTTTGGCGATGTCATTTACAAAATAGCCTCCAATACCCTACTCAACAAATTGGATGCAGTCTATCACAGTGCAATCCGTTTTGTCACCAAAGCCCCATATACTACCCACCATTGCGACCTGTACGCTCTCGTTGGCTGGCCCTCGCTTCATACTCGTCGCCAAACCCACTGGCTCCATGTCATCTACAAGACCCTGCTAGGTAAAGTCCCCCCTTATCTCAGCTCGCTGGTCACCATAGCATCTCCCACCTGTAGCACACGCTCCAGCAGGTATATCTCTCTAGTCACCCCCAAAACCAATTCTTTCTTTGGCCGCCTCTCCTTCCAGTTCTCTGCTGCCAATGACTGGAACGAACTACAAAAATCTCTGAAACTGGAAACACTTATCTCCCTCACTAGCTTTAAGCACCAACTGTTAGAGCATCTTACAGATTACTGCACCTGTACATAGCCCACCTATAATTTAGCCCAAACAACTACCTCTTTCCCAACTGTATTTAATTAATTTATTTATTTTGCTCCTTTGCACCCCATTATTTTTATTTCTACTTTGCACATTCTTCCATTGCAAAACTACCATTCCAGTGTTTTACTTGCTATATTGTATTTACTTTGCCACCATGGCCTTTTTTGCCTTTACCTCCCTTATCTCTCCTCATTTGCTCACATTGTATATAGACTTGTTTATACTGTATTATTGACTGTATGTTTGTTTTACTCCATGTGTAACTGTGTCGTTGTATCTGTCGAACTGCTTTGCTTTATCTTGGCCAGGTCGCAATTGTAAATGAGAACTTGTTCTCAACTAGCCCACCTGGTTAAATAAAGGTGAAATAAATAAATAAATAAAAATTACACTGCCTCTACATTACATTATACTGCCTCTACATTACATTATACTGCCTCTACATTACATTATACTGCCTCCACATTACATTATACTGCCTCCACGTTACATTTTACTGCCTCTACATTACATTATACTGCCTCTACATTACATTATACTGCCTCCACATTACATTATACTGCCTCTACATTACATTATACTGCCTCCACATTACATTATACTGCCTCCACATTACATTATACTGCCTCTACATTACATTATACTGCCTCCACATTACATTATAATGCCTCCACATTACATTATACTGCCTCTACATTACATTATACTGCCTCTACATTACATTATACTGCCTCTACATTACATTATACTGCCTCCACATTACATTATACTGCCTCTACATTACATTATACTGCCTCCACATTACATTATACTGCCTCTACATTACATTATACTGCCTCCACGTTACATTATACTGCCTCCACATTACATTATACTGCCTCCACATTACATTATACTGCCTCCACGTTACATTATACTGCCTCCACATTACATTATACTGCCTCCACGTTACATTATACTGCCTCCACATTACATTATACTGCCTCCACATTACATTATACTGCCTCTTCCATACATTATACTGCCTCCACATTACATTATACTGCCTCTACATTACATTATACTGCCTCTACATTACATTATACTGCCTCCACATTACATTATACTGCCTCCACATTACATTATACTGCCTCCACATTACATTATACTGCCTCCACATTACATTATACTGCCTCCACATTACATTATACTGCTCCACATTACATTATACTGCCTCCACATTACATTATACTGCCTCTACATTACATTATACTGCCTCTACATTACATTATACTGCCTCCACATTACATTATAATGCCTCTACATTACATTATACTGCCTCATTATACAGGTTACATTATACTGCCTCATTACACATTACATTATACTGCCTCCACATTACATTATAATGCCTCCACATTACATTATACTGCCTCTACATTACATTATACTGCCTCCACGTTACATTATACTGCCTCTACATTACATTATACTGCCTCTACATTACATTATACTGCCTCCACATTACATTATACTGCCTCTACATTACATTATACTGCCTCTACATTACATTATACTGCCTCCACGTTACATTATACTGTCTCCACATTACATTATACTGCCTCCACATTACATTATACTGCCTCCACATTACATTATACTGCCTCCAGCTCTCGTTACATTATACTGCCTCCACATTACATTATACTGCCTCTACATTACATTATACTGCCTCTACATTACATTATACTGCCTCCACGTTACATTATACTGTCTCCACATTACATTATACTGCCTCCACATTACATTATACTGCCTCTACATTACATTATACTGCCTCCACGTTACATTATACTGCCTCCACATTACATTATACTGCCTCCACATTACATTATACTGCCTCCAGCTCTCGTTACATTATACTGCCTCCACATTACATTATACTGCCTCTACATTACATTATACTGCCTCCAGCTCACGTTACATTATGCTGCCTTCACATTACATTATATTATAATTATTCAAGCTATTTTAGATTTTAGATCCAGACGGGAACTATTATTTTAGCATGTGCCCTAAACATACATTTGATAATATTGACAGACGTAGAAATAAAAAAAGGCAAATTTATGGAGCCTCCAAAGAGACTGAAAAATATCTTCTCTACCGATATTCTACAGGACACCTGGAGATTACTATTCCCAACCACAAAAGACGATTCCTTTTTTACTCAAAGTAAGAAAAGCTATTCAAAGATTGACCACATTTTTCATTTATTTTAAATGCACTCAACAATTTACTAGATTAAAAAATGTATGATATCGTGATATCAGATCATTCTCCAGTATCATGCTTAATTACACCAATAGAAAATACACAGCGACAGAATTTGGAGAATGAACAGAAATGGAAATGTATTAAAAACGTAAACAAAAAAAATCCAACTTTAATCATTACAAATTATTACAAATCAAATCAAATCAAATCAAATTTATTTATATAGCCCTTCGTACATCAGCTGATATCTCAAAGTGCTGTACAGAAACCCAGCCTAAAACCCCAAACAGCAAACAATGCAGGTGTAAAAGCACGGTGGCTAGGAAAAACTCCCTAGAAAGGCCAAAACCTAGGAAGAAACCTAGAGAGGAACCAGGCTATGTGGGGTGGCCAGTCCTCTTCTGGTTGTGCCGGGTAGAGATTATAACAGAACATGGCCAAGATGTTCAAATGTTCATAAATGACCAGCATGGTCGAATAATAATAAGGCAGAACAGTTGAAACTGGAGCAGCAGCACAGTCAGGTGGACTGGGGACAGCAAGGAGTCATCATGTCAGGTAGTCCTGGGGCACGGTCCTAGGGCTCAGGTCCTCCGAGAGAGAGAGAAAGAAAGAGAGAATTAGAGAGAGCATATGTGGGGTGGCCAGTCCTCTTCTGGCTGTGCCGGGTGGAGATTATAACAGAACGTGGCCAAGATGTTCAAATGTTCATAAATGACCAGCATGGTTGAATAATAGTAAGGCAGAACAGTTGAAACTGGAGCAGCAGCATGGCCAGGTGGACTGGGGACAGCAAGGAGTCATCATGTCAGGTAGTCCTGGGACATGGTCCTAGGGCCCAGGCCAGTTGAAACTGGAGCAGCAGCATGGCCAGGTGGACTGGGGACAGCAAGGAGTCATCATGTCAGGTAGTCCTGGGACATGGTCCTAGGGCTCAGGTCCTCCGAGAGAGAAAGAAAGAGAGAAGGAGAGAATTAGAGAACGCACACTTAGATTCACACAGGACACCGAATAGGACAGGAGAAGTACTCCAGATATAACAAACTGACCCTAGCCCCCGACACATAAACTAATGCAGCATAAATACTGGAGGCTGAGACAGGAGGGGTCAGGAGACACTGTGGCCCCATCCGAGGACACCCCCGGACAGGGCCAAACAGGAAGGATATAACCCCACCCACTTTGCCAAAGCACAGCCCCCACACCACTAGAGGGATATCTTCAACCACCAACTTACCATCCTGAGACAAGGCCGAGTATAGCCCACAAAGATCTCCGCCACGGCACAACCCAAGGGGGGGGCGCCAACCCAGACAGGCCGACCACAACAGTGAATCAACCCACCCAGGTGACGCACCCCCCCCCAGGGACGGCATGAGAGAGCCCCAGTAAGCCAGTGACTCAGCCCCCGTAACAGGGTAGAGGCAGAGAAAAATGTAGACAGGATGGACCTATATCCATCCTGCCCTGCCTATCTAAGGTCTTCGAAAGCCAAGTCAACAAACAGATCACTGACCATCTCGAATCCCACCGTACCTTCTCCGCTGTGCAATCTGGTTTCCGAGCCGGTCACGGATGCACCTCAGCCACGCTCAAGGTACTAAACGATATCATAACCGCCATCGATAAAAGACAGTACTGTGCAGCCGTCTTCATCGACCTGGTCAAGGCTTTCGACTCTGTCAATCACCATATTCTTATCGGCAGACTCAGTAGCCTCGGTTTTTCTAATGACTGCCTTGCCTGGTTCACCAACTACTTTGCAGACAGAGTTCAGTGTGTCAAATCGGAGGGCATGTTGTCCGGTCCTCTGGCAGTCTCTATGGGGGTGCCACAGGGTTCAATTCTCGGACCGACTCTTTTCTCTGTATACATCAATGATGTTGCTCTTGCTGCGGGCGATTCCCTGATCCATCTCTACGCAGACGACACCATTCTATATACTTCCGGTCCGTCCTTGGACACTGTGCTATCTAACCTCCAAACGAGCTTCAACGCCATACAACACTCCTTCCGTGGCCTCCAACTGCTCTTAAACGCTAGTAAAACCAAATGCATGCTTTTCAACCGTTCGCTGCCTGCACCCGCATGCCAGACTAGCATCACCACCCTGGATGGTTCCGACCTAGAATATGTGGACATCTATAAGTACCTAGGTGTCTGGCTAGACTGTAAACTCTCCTTCCAGACTCATATCAAACAACTCCAATCTAAAATCAATCTAGAGTCGGCTTTCTATTCCGCAACAAAGCCTCCTTCACTCACGCCGCCAAACTTACCCTAGTAAAACTGACTATCCTACCTATCCTCAACTTCGGCGATGTCATCTACAACATAGCTTCCAATACTCTACTCAGCAAACTGGATGCAGTTTATCACAGTGCCATCCGTTTTGTTACTAAAGCACCTTATACCACCCACCACTGCGACCTGTATGCTCTAGACGGCTGGCCCTCGCTACATATTCATCGCCAGACCCACTGGCTCCAGGTCATCTACAAGTCCATGCTAGGTAAAGCTCCGCCTTATCTCAGTTCACTGGTCACGATGGCAACACCCACCCATAGTACGCGCTCCAGCAGGTGTATCTCACTGATCATCCCTAAAGCCAACACCTCATTTGGTCGCCTTTCGTTCCAGTTCTCTGCTGCCTGTGACTGGAACGGATTCGCTGAAGTTGGAGACTTTTATCTCCCTCACCAACTTCAAACATCTGCTATCTGAGCAGCTAACCGATCGCTGCAGCTGTACATAGTCTATCGGTAAATAGCCCACCCAATTTACCTACCGCATCCCCATACTGTTTATATTTATTTACTTTTCTGCTCTTTTGCACACCAATATCTCTACCTGTACATGACCATCTGATCATTTATCACTCCAGTGTTAATCTGCAAAATTGTAATTATTCACCTACTTCCTCATGCCTTTTGCACACGATGTATATAGACTCTCTTTTTTTTCTACTGTGTTATTGACTTGTTAATTGTTTTCTCCATGTGTAACTCTTTGTTGTCTGTTCACACTGCTATGCTTTATCTTGGCCAGGTCGCAATTGTAAAGCTAGTCCACCGTCTACCGATTAGCAGCACAACTATTACACTCAACTGAACGACTTGATTAGTGTAGTGTTAGCTAGCTACATAGTTGTCTTTGCTGTTGTCTTTGCTCTCTTCGTATCCAAGATAATTGTGTAGTTTAGAGTGTGTAGTTTTAGAGTGATTATCTTAATTTACCGAGGTTAGCTAGCCAGCTATTTGTCGTCCTTAACGTAGGAGACACTGCTAGCTTGCCAACAGCTAGCCAACGTCCACCGAACAGAACTTCCGCACTCAACAATCCGGTCGCATTTCGCTTCGCTCCACAGGTAGTATCACATTTTTCATTTCATTTCATTACAGTACAACGGCTTGATTTGTTTGATCGTAGCTAGCTACATAGCTAGCTACATAGCCGTCTTTGTATCAAAGATAATTGTGTAGTCTAGAGCGATTTCCTAGGTTAGCTAGCCAGCTATTGTCGTTCTTTTAACGCAACGTAACGTAATCAACACTGCTAGCTAGCCAGCTAGCCCCGAATAGCAGCACAGTAGAAACTATCACACTCAACGGAACGACTTGATTAGTGTAGTGTCAACAACGCAGCCAATGCCAGCTAGCCTACATAGTCAACAACGCAGCCTCTGCCAGCTAGCCTACTTCAGCAGTACTGTATCATTTTAATCATCTTAGTCAATAAGATTCTTGCTACGTAAGCTTAACTTTCTGAACACTTGAGACGTGTAGTCCACTTGTCATTCCAATCTCCTTTGCATTAGCGTAGCCTCTTGTGTAGCCTGTCAACTATGTGTCTGTCTATCCCTGTTCTCTCCTCTCTCCACAGACCATACAAACGCTCCACACCGTGTGGCCGCGGCCACCCTAATCTGGTGGTCCCAGCGCGCACGACCCACGTGGAGTTCCAGGTCTCCGGTAGCCTCTGGAACTGCCGATCTGCGGCCAACAAGGCAGAGTTCATCTCAGCCTATGCCTCCCTCCAGTCCCTCGACTTCTTGGCACTGACGGAAACATGGATCACCACAGACAACACTGCTACTCCTACTGCTCTCTCTTCGTCTGCCCACGTGTCTCGAACACCCCGAGAGCTTCTGGTCAGCGGGGTGGTGGCACCGGGATATTCATCTCTCCCAAGTGGTCATTCTCTCTTTCTCCCCTTACCCATCTGTCTATCGCCTCCTTTGAATTCCATGCTGTCACAGTTACCAGCCCTTTCAAGCTTAACATCCTTATCATTTATCGCCCTCCAGGTTCCCTCGGAGAGTTCATCAATGAGCTTGATGCCTTGATAAGCTCCTTTCCGGAGGACGGCTCACCTCTCACAGTTCTGGGCGACTTTAACCTCCCCACGTCTACCTTTGACTCATTCCTCTCTGCCTCCTTCTTTCCACTCCTCTCCTCTTTTGACCTCACCCTCTCACCTTCCCCCCCTACTCACAAGGCAGGAAATACGCTCGACCTCATCTTTACTAGATGCTGTTCTTCCACTAACCTCATTGCAACTCCCCTCCAAGTCTCCGACCACTACCTTGTATCCTTTTCCCTCTCGCTCTCATCCAACACTTCCCACACTGCCCCTACTCGGATGGTATCGCGCCGTCCCAACCTTCGCTCTCTCTCCCCCCCCTCTCTCTCCTCTTCCATCCTATCATCTCTTCCCTCTGCTCAAACCTTCTCCAACCTATCTCCTGATTCTGCCTCCTCAACCCTCCTCTCCTCCCTTTCTGCATCCTTTGACTCTCTATGTCCCCTATCCTCCAGGCCGGCTCGGTCCTCCCCTCCCGCTCCGTGGCTCGACGACTCATTGCGAGCTCACAGAACAGGGCTCCGGGCAGCCGAGCGGAAATGGAGGAAAACTCGCCTCCCTGCGGACCTGACATCCTTTCACTCCCTCCTCTCTACATTTCCTCTTCTCTCTCTGCTGCTAAAGCCACTTTCTACCACTCTAAATTCCAAGCATCTGCCTCTAACCCTAGGAAGCTCTTTGCAACCTTCTCCTCCATCCTGAATCCTCCTCCCCCTCCTCCCTCTCTGCAGATGACTTCGTCAACGATTTTGAAAAGAAGGTCGACGACATCCGATCCTCGTTTGCTAAGTCAAACGACACCGCTGGTTCTGCTCACACTGCAATTCCCTGTGCTCTGACCTCTTTCTCCCCTCTCTCTCCAGATGAAATCTCGCGTCTTGTGACGGCCCCCTTCTGAAAAAACCTACACTCGATCCCTCCGATGTCAACAACTACAGACCAGTATCCCTTCTTTCTTTTCTCTCCAAAACTCTTGAACGTGCCGTCCTTGGCCAGCTCTCCCGCTATCTCTCTCAGAATGACCTTCTTGATCCAAATCAGTCAGGTTTCAAGACTAGTCATTCAACTGAGACTGCTCTTCTCTGTATCACGGAGGCGCTCCGCACTGCTAAAGCTAACTCTCTCTCCTCTGCTCTCATCCTTCTAGACCTATCGGCTGCCTTCGATACTGTGAACCATCAGATCCTCCTCTCCACCCTATCCGAGTTGGGCATCTCCGGCGCGGCCCACGCTTGGATTGCGTCCTACCTGACAGGTCGCTCCTACCAGGTGGCGTGGCGAGAATCCGTCTCCACACCACGTGCTCTCACCACTGGTGTCCCCCAGGGCTCTGTTCTAGGCCCTCTCCTATTCTCGCTATACACCAAGTCACTTGGCTCTGTCATAACCTCACATGGTCTCTCCTATCATTGCTATGCAGACAACACACAATTAATCTTCTCCTTTCCCCTTCTGATGACCAGGTGGCGAATCGCATCTCTGCATGTCTGGCAGACATATCAGTGTGGATGACGGATCACCACCTCAAGCTGAACCTCGGCAAGACGGAGCTGCTCTTCCTCCCGGGGAAGGACTGCCCGTTCCATGATCTCGCCATCACGGTTGACAACTCCATTGTGTCCTCCTCCCAGAGCGCTAAGAACCTTGGCGTGATCCTGGACAACACCCTGTCGTTCTCAACTAACATCAAGGCGGTGGCCCGTTCCTGTAGGTTCATGCTCTACAACATCCGCAGAGTACGACCCTGCCTCACACAGGAAGCGGCGCAGGTCCTAATCCAGGCACTTGTCATCTCCCGTCTGGATTACTGCAACTCGCTGTTGGCTGGGCTCCCTACCTGTGCCATTAAACCCCTACAACTCATCCAGAACGCCGCAGCCCGTCTGGTGTTCAACCTTCCCAAGTTCTCTCACGTCACCCCGCTCCTCCGCTCTCTCCACTGGCTTCCAGTTGAAGCCCGCATCCGCTACAAGACCATGGTGCTTGCCTAAGGAGCTGTGAGGGGAACGGCACCTCAGTACCTCCAGGCTCTGATCAGGCCCTACACCCAAACAAGGGCACTGCGTTCATCCACCTCTGGCCTGCTCGCCTCCCTACCACTGAGGAAGTACAGTTCCCGCTCAGCCCAGTCAAAACTGTTCGCTGCTCTGGCCCCCCAATGGTGGAACAAACTCCCTCACGACGCCAGGACAGCGGAGTCAATCACCACCTTCCGGAGACACCTGAAACCCCACCTCTTTAAGGAATACCTAGGATAGGATAAAGTAATCCCTCTCACCCCCCTTAAAAGATTTAGATGCACTACTGTTCCACTGGATGTCATAAGGTGAATGCACCAATTTGTAAGTCGCTCTCTGCTAAATGACTTAAATGTAATGTAATGTAAATGTAAATGAGAACTTGTTCTCAACTAGCCTACCTGGTTAAATAAAGGTGAAATAAAAAAATAAAAAATAAAAAAACAGAGAATAGAGAAAATATATAAAACGAGATGCCTTTAACTTAAGGTCTACATTAGGGGAATGATTATCTCATACCTGGCTAAATCTTATTTAGAAAAAAAAATGAAAGAAAAATAAAGAAATATAAATCACTATCTTAGAAAAAGCCCTGAAAATCGTTGCAAGATAAAATAAGAAAATATTATTTCTGAATTTAAGCAAGATTACGATTTTTTTTTTTTTTTTGAAGAGAGACATCCAGTAAAGGTTCAAATCAAATATTTACACAAACGTCACTCAATCCAGTCATTCTAGTTCCATGTATCAAACAGTTATCTGGAGAGTCCCTGCTGATTAAATAACATTAAATAAATTATGACAATAAAATAATAACAAAGCTCATAAGCAATAAAATGGAAAAAGTCTTACCAGATTTGATACATATCAATCAAACAGGGTTTACTAAAAAAAAGAAGCAAACAAATACAAGAAAATGTTTCAGTTTCATAGATTACGCTAAAAAACAATGAAGACGGGACTAATGGGACTCTGACAATCCTAATGATGACAGGACAGTACACTGACTCATAATCCTAATGGTGACATGACGCTGACTCTTAATCCTAATGATGCCAAGACAGGACTGACTCAAATCTGCGTATTCCTTCAAAGCTCAGTTGTCCTGAGTCTGCACAACTCTGCCAGGACCTAGGATGAAGAGAGACGCTCAAGTGTTTTAGTACTATATCATGGCCTCTAAACCTTCAAGCTGCATACTGGACCCTATTCCAACTAAACTACTGAAAGAGCTGCTTCCTGTGCTTGGCCCTCCTATGTTGAACATAATAAACGGCTCTCTATCCACCGGATGTGTACCAAACTCACTAAAAGTGGCAGTAATAAAGCCTCTCTTGAAAAAGCCAAACCTTGACACAGAAAATATTTTAAAAACTATCGGCCTATATCGAATCTTCCATTCCTCTCAAAAAAATTTGAAAAGGCTGTTGCGCAGCAACTCACTGCCTTCCTGAAGACAAACAATGTATACAAAATGCTTCAGTCTGGTTTTAGACCCCATCATAGCACTGAGACTGCACTTGTGAAGGTGGTAAATGACCTTTTAATGGCATCAGACCGAGGCTCTGCATCTGTCCTCGTGCTCCTAGACCTTAGTGCTGCTTTTGATACCATCGATCACCACATTCCTTTGGAGAGATTGGAAACCCAAATTGGTCTACACGGACAAGTTCTGGCCTGGTTTAGATCTTATCTGTCGGAAAGATATCAGTTTGTCTCTGTGAATGGTTTGTCCTCTGACAAATCAACTGTAAATTTCGGTGTTCCTCAAGGTTCCGTTTTAGGACCACTATTGTTGTCACTATATATTTTACCTCTTGGGGGATGTCATTCGAAAACATAATGTTAACTTTCACTGCTATGTAGATGACACACAGCTTTACATTTCAATGAAACATGGTGAAGCCCCAAAATTGCCCTCGCTTAGAAGCATGTGTTTCAGACATAAGGAAGTGGATGGCTGCAAACTTTCTACTTTTAAACTCGGACAAAACAGAGATGCTTGTTCTAGGTCCCAAGAAACAAAGAGATCTTCTGTTGAATCTGACAATTAATCTTAATGGTTCTACAGTCGTCTCAAATAAAACTGTGAAGGACCTCAGCGTTACTCTGGACCCTGATCTCTCTTTTGAAGAACATATCAGGACCATTTCAAGGACAGCTTTTTTCCATCTACTTAACATTGCAAAAATCAGAAACTTTCTGTCCAAAAATGATGCAGAAAAATTAATCCATGCTTTTGTCACTTCTAGGTTAGACTACTGCAATGCTCTACTTTCCGGCTACCCGGATAAAGCACTAAATAAACTTCAGTTAGTGCTAAATACGGCTGCTAGAATCCTGACTAGAACCAAACAATTTGATCATATTACTCCAGTGCTAGCCTCCCTACACTGGCTTCCTGTAAAACCTTGATTTCAAGGTTTTACTGCTAACCTACAAAGCATTACATGGGCTTGCTCCTACCTATCTCTCTGATTTGGTCCTGCTGTACATACCTACACGTACGCTACGGTCACAAGACGCAGGCCTCCTAATTGTCCCTAGAATTTCTAAGCAAACAGCTGGAGGCAGGGCTTTCTTCTATAGAGCTCCATTTTTATGGAATAGTCTGCCTACCCATGTGAGAGATGCAATCTCGGTCTCAACCTTTAAGTCTTTACTGAAGACTCGTCTCTTCAGTGGGTCATATGATTGAGTGTAGTCTGGCCCAGGAGTGGGAAGGTGAACGGAATGGCTCTGGAGCAACGAACCGCCCTTGCTGTCTCTGCTTGGCCGGTTCCCCTCTTTCCACTGGGATTCTCTGCCTCTAACCCTATTACAGGGGCTGGGTCACTGGCTTACTGGGGCTCTCTCATACCGTCCCTTGGAGGGGTGCGTCACCTGAGTGGGTTGAGTCACTGATGTGATCATCCTGTCTGGGATGGCGCCCCCACCCCCTTGGGTTGTGCCGTGGCGGAGGTCTTTGTGGGCTATACTCAGCCCTGTCTCAGGATGGTAAGTTGGTGGTTGAAGATATCCCTCTAGTGGTGTGGGGGCTGTGCTTTGGCAAAGTGGGTGGGGTTATATCCTTCCTGTTTGGCCCTGTCCGGGGGTGTCCTCGGATGGGGCCACAGTGTCTCCTGACCCCTCCTGTCTCAGACTCCAGTATTTATGCTGCAGTAGTTTATGTGTCGGGGCGCTAGGGTCAGTTTGTTATATCTGGAGTACTTCTCCTGTCCTATTCGGTGTCCTGTGTGAATTTAAGTGTGCTCTCTCTAATTCTCTCTTTCTCTCTTTCTTTCTCTCTCTCGGAGGACCTAAGCCCTAGGACCATGCCTCAGGACTACCTGACATGATGACTCCTTGCTGTCCCCAGTCCACCTGGCCGTGCTGCTGCTCCAGTTTCAACTGTTCTGCCTTATTATTATTGGACCATGCTGGTCATTTATGAACATTTGAACATCTTGGCCATGTTCTGTTATAATCTCCACCCGGCACAGCCAGAAGAGGTCTGGCAACCCCACATAGCCTGGTTCCTCTCTAGGTTCCTTTCTACGGAGTTTTTCCTAGCCACTGTGCTTCTACACCTGCATTGCTTGCTGTTTGGGGTTTTAGGCTGGTTTTCTGTACAGCACTTTGAGATATCAGCTGATGTACGAAGGGCTACATAAATACATTTGATTTGATTTGATTTGACTCATAACCCTAATGGTGGCAGGACATCTTGGCCAGGTTGCAATTGTAAATGAGAACTTGATCTCAACTTGCCTACCTGGTTAAATAAAGGTGAAAAAAAATTAAAAATTAAAAAATTAAAAATGATGCCAACACAGGACTGACTCATAACCCTAATGGTGGCAGGACACTGACTCATAAACCTAATGGTAACAGGACACTGACTCATAACCCTAATGGTGGCAGGACACTGACTCATAACCCTAATGATGACAGGACTCTGACTCATAACCCTCATGATGACAGGACACTGACTCATAACCCTCATGATGACAGGACACTGACTCATGACCCAAATGATGACAGGACACTGACTCATAACCCTCATGGTGAAAGGACACAGACTCATAACCCTCATGGTGAAAGGACTCTGACTCATAACCCTAATGATGACAGGCCTCTGACTCACAATCCTTATGGTGAACGGACTCTGACTCATAACCCTAATGATGACAGGACCCTGACTCATAACCCTCATGATGACAGGACACTGACTCATGACCCAAATGATGACAGGACACTGACTCATAACCCTCATGGTGAAAGGACACAGACTCATAACCCTCATGGTGAAAGGACTCTGACTCATAACCCTAATGATGACAGGACCCTGACTCATTACCCTAATGATGACAGGCCTCTGACTCACAATCCTTATGATGACAGGACTGACTCATAACCCTAATCATGACAGGCCTCTGACTCATAACCCTCATGATGACAGGACTCTGACTCATAACCCTAATCGTGACAGGCCTCTGACTCATAACCCTCATGATGACAGGACTCTGACTCATAACCCTCATGATGACAGGCCTCTGACTCATAACCCTAATCGTGACATGCCTGTGACTCATAACCCTAATGATGAGAGGACACCGACTCATAATCCTAATGATGACAGGACCCTGACTCATAATCCTAATGGTGACAGGACTCTGACTCATAACCCTAATGATGACAGGACCCTGACTCATAACCCTAATGATGACAGGACCCTGACTCATAACCCTAATGATGACAGGCCTCTGACTCATAACCCTCATGATGACAGGCCTCTGACTCATAACCCTAAAGGTGACAGGACTGACTCATAACCCTCTTGATGACAGGACCCTGACTCATAACCCTAAAGGTGACAGGACTCTGACTCATAACCCTCATGATGACAGGCCTCTGACTCATAACCCTCATGATGACAGGCCTCTGACTCATAACCCTCATGATGACAGGCCTCTGACTCATAACCCTCATGATGACAGGCCTCTGACTCATAACCCTAAAGGTGACAGGACTGACTCATAACCCTCATGATGACAGGCCTCTGACTCATAACCCTAAAGGTGACAGGACTGACTCATAACCCTAATGATGACAGGACCCTGACTCATAACCCTAATGATGACAGGACCCTGACTCATAACCCTAATGATGACAGGACTGACTCATAACCCTAATGATGACAGGACCCTGACTCATAACCCTAATGATGACAGGACACTGACTCATAACCCTAATGATGACAGGACTGACTCATAACCCTAATGATGACAGGACTCTGACTCATAACCCTAAAGGTGACAGGACTGACTCATAACCCTAATGATGACAGGACCCTGACTCATAACCCTAATGATGACAGGACCCTGACTCATAACCCTAATGATGACAGGACCCTGACTCATAACCCTAATGATGACAGGACTCTGACTCATAACCCTAATGATGACAGGACTGACTCATAACCCTCATGATGACAGGCCTCTGACTCATAACCCTCATGATGACAGGCCTCTGACTCATAACCCTCATGATGACAGGAACCGGACAGGACTCTGATAAGGGGTCCTTATTAAAGTGTAATTACATGTTCAACAACCTGCTTTAATAGCCTGGTTCAATAGCCTGGTTCAATAGCCTGCTGGTTCAATAGCCTGGTTCAATAGCCTGGTTCAATAGCCTGGTTCAACAGCCTGGTTCAATAGCCTGGTTCAATAGCCTGGTTCAATAGTCTGGTTCAACAGCCTGGTTCAATAGCCTGGTTCAATAGCCTGGTTCAACAGCCTGGTTCAATAGCCTGGTTCAACAGCCTGGTTCAATAGCCTGGTTCAATAGCCTGGTTCAATAGCCTGGTTCAATAGCCTGGTTCAATAGCCTGGTTCAACAGCCTGGTTCAATAGCCTGGTTCAACAGCCTGGTTCAATAGCCTGGTTCAATAGCCTGGTTCAACAGCCTGGTTCAATAGCCTGGTTCAATAGCCTGGTTCAATAGCCTGGTTCAACAGCCTGGTTCAATAGCCTGGTTCAATAGCCTGGTTCAACAACATGGTTCAATAGCCTGGTTCAATAGCCTGGTTCAACAACCTGCTTTAATAACCTGGTTCAATAGCCTGGTTCAATAGCCTGGTTAAACAACCTGCTTTAATAACCTGGTTCAACAACCTGCTTTAATACCTGGTTCAACAACCTGCTTTAATAACCTGGTTCAACAACCTGCTTTAATAACCTGGTTCAACAACCTGCTTTAATAACCTGGTTCAACAACCTGCTTTAATACCTGGTTCAACAACCTGCTTTAATAACCTGGTTCAATAGCCTCGTTCAATAGCCTGGTTCAATAGCCTGGTTCAACAACCTGCTTTAATAACCTGGTTCAACAACCTGCTTTAATAGCCTGGTTCAACAGCCTGGTTCAATAGCCTGGTTCAATAGCCTGGTTCAATAGCCTGGTTCAACAACCTGGTTCAATAGCCTTGTTCAATAGCCTGGTTCAATAGCCTGGTTCAATAGCCTGGTTCAACAACCTGGTTCAATAGCCTGGTTCAACAACCTGGTTCAATAGCCTGGTTCAATAGCCTGGTTCAATAGCCTGGTTCAATAGCCTGGTTCAATAGCCTGGTTCAACAACCTGGTTCAATAGCCTGGTTCAATAGCCTGGTTCAATAGCCTGGTTCAACAACCTGGTTCAATAGCCTGGTTCAATAGCCTGGTTCAATAGCCTGGTTCAATAGCCTGGTTCAATAGCCTGGTTCAACAACCTGGTTCAATAGCCTGGTTCAGTAGCCTGGTTCAATAGCCTGGTTCAATAGCCTGGTTCAACAACCTGCTTTAATAGCCTGGTTCAATAGCCTGGTTCAACAGCCTGGTTCAACAGCCTGGTTCAACAACCTGCTATAATAGCCTGGTTAAACAACCTGCTTTAATTGCCTGGTTCAATAGCCTGGTTCAACAACCTGCTTTAATAACCTGGTTCAACAACCTGGTTCAACAACCTGGTTCAATAGCCTGGTATAACAACCTGCTTTAATAGCCTGGTTCAATAGCCTGGTTCAACAACCTGGTTCAATAGCCTGGTTCAATAAACTGGTTCAACAACCTGCTTTAATAACCTGGCTCAACAGCCTGGTTCAACAACCTGCTTTAATAACCTGGTTCAACAGCCTGGTTCAACAACCTGGTATAACAACCTGGTATAACAACCTGGTTCAACAACCTGGTATAACAACCTGGTATAACAACCTGGTATAACAACCTGGTTCAACAACCTGTATAACAACCTGGTATAACAACCTGGTATAACAACCTGGTATAACAACCTGGTTCAACAACCTGGTATAACAACCTGGTATAACAACCTGGTATAACAACCTGGTATAACAACCTGGTATTACAACCTGGTTCAACAACCTGGTATAACAATCTGGTATTACAACCTGGTATAACAACCTGGTTCAACAACCTGGTATAACAAGTATAACAACCTGGTATAACAACCTGGTATAACAACCTGGTATAACAACCTGGTATAACAAGTATAACAACCTGGTATAACAACCTGGTATAACAACCTGGTATAACAACCTGGTATAACAACCTGGTATTACAACCTGGTTCAACAACCTGGTTCAACAACCTGGTATAACAACCTGGTTCAACAACCTGGTATAACAACAAATCTAATCTAATCTAATCAAATCAAATTTTATTTGTCACATACACATGGTTAGCAGATGTTAATGCGAGTGTAGCGAAATGCTTGTGCTTCTAGTTCCGACAATGCAGTGATAACCAACAAGTAATCTAACTAACAATTCCAAAACTACTGTCTTATACACAGTGTAAGGGGATAAAGAATATGTACATAAGGATATATGAATGGTACAGAGCAGCATACAATAGATGGTATCGAGTACAGTATATACACATGAGATGAGAATGTAGACAAAGTAAACAAAGTGGCATAGTTAAAGTGGCTAGTGATACATGTATTACATAAGGATGCAGTTGATGATGTAGAGTACAGTATATACGTATGCATATGAGATGAATAATGTAGGGTAAGTAACATTATATAAGGTAGCATTGTTTAAAGTGGCTAGTGATATATTTACAACATTTCCCATCAATTCCCATTATTAAAGTGGCTGGAGTTGGGTCAGTGTCAATGACAGTGTGTTGGCAGCAGCCACTCAATGTTAGTGGTGGCTGTTTAACAGTCTGATGGCCTTGAGATAGAAGCTGTTTTTCAGTCTCTCGGTCCCAGCTTTGATGCACCTGTACTGACCTCGCCTTCTGGGTGATAGCGGGGTGAACAGGCAGTGGCTCGGGTGGTTGATGTCCTTGATGATCTTTATGGCCTTCCTGTAACATCGGGTGGTGTAGGTGTCCTGGAGGGCAGGTAGTTTGCCCCCGGTGATGCGTTGTGCAGACCTCACTACCCTCTGGAGAGCCTTACGGTTGAGGGCGGAGCAGTTGCCGTACCAGGCGGTGATACAGCCCGCCAGGATGCTCTTGATTGTGCATCTGTAGAAGTTTGTGAGTGCTTTTGGTGACAAGCCGAATTTCTTCAGCCTCCTGAGGTTGAAGAGGCGCTGCTGCGCCTTCTTCACGATGCTGTCTGTGTGAGTGGACCAATTCAGTTTGTCTGTGATGTGTATGCCGAGGAACTTAAAACGTGCTACCCTCTCCACTACTGTTCCATCGATGTGGATAGGGGGGTGTTCCCTCTGCTGTTTCCTGAAGTCCACAATCATCTCCTTAGTTTTGGTATAACAACCTGGTATAACAACCTGGTATAACAACCTGGTATAACAACCTGGTATTACAACCTGGTTCAACAACCTGGTATAACAACCTGGTATAACAACCTGGTTCAACAACCTGGTATAACAACCTGGTATAACAACCTGGTTCAACAACCTGGTATAACAACCTGGTATAACAACCTGGTATAACAACCTGGTATTACAACCTGGTTCAACAACCTGGTATAACAACCTGGTATAACAACCTGGTTCAACAACCTGGTATAACAACCTGGTATAACAACCTGGTATTACAACCTGGTATAACAACCTGGTATAACAACCTGGTATAACAACCTGGTATAACAACCTGGTTCAACAACCTGTATAACAACCTGGTTCAACAACCTGGTATAACAACCTGGTTCAACAACCTGTATAACAACCTGGTTCAACAACCTGGTATAACAACCTGGTATAACAACCTGGTTCAACAACCTGGTATAACAGCCTGGTATAACAACCTGGTTCGTTCAACAACCTGTATAACAACCTGGTTCAACAACCTGTAAAACAACCTGGTATTACAACCTGTATAACAACCTGTATTACAACCTGTATTACAACCTGGTTCAACAACCTGTATAACAACCTGTATAACAACCTGTATTACAACCTGTATTACAACCTGGTTCAACAACCTGGTATAACAACCTGGTTCAACAACCTGGTATAACAACCTGGTATAACAACCTGGTATTACAACCTGGTATAACAACCTGGTATAACAACCTGGTTCAACAACCTGGTATAACAACCTGGTTCAACAACCTGGTATAACAACCTGGTATAACAACCTGGTATAACAACCTGGTTCAACAACCTGGTATAACAACCTGGTATAACAACCTGGTATTACAACCTGGTTCAACAACCTGGTATAACAACCTGGTATAACAACCTGGTTCAACAACCTGGTATAACAACCTGGTATAACAACCTGGTATTACAACCTGGTATAACAACCTGGTATAACAACCTGGTATAACAACCTGTATAACAACCTGGTTCAACAACCTGGTATAACAACCTGGTTCAACAACCTGTATAACAACCTGGTTCAACAACCTGGTATAACAACCTGGTATAACAACCTGGTTCAACAACCTGGTATAACAGCCTGGTATAACAACCTGGTTCAACAACCTGTATAACAACCTGGTTCAACAACCTGTAAAACAACCTGGTATTACAACCTGTATAACAACCTGTATTACAACCTGTATTACAACCTGGTTCAACAACCTGTATAACAACCTGTATAACAACCTGTATAACAACCTGTATTACAACCTGTATTACAACCTGGTTCAACAACCTGGTATAACAACCTGGTTCAACAACCTGGTATAACAACCTGGTATAACAACCTGGTATTACAACCTGGTATAACAACCTGGTATAACAACCTGGTTCAACAACCTGGTATAACAACCTGGTTCAACAACCTGGTATAACAACCTGGTATAACAACCTGGTATAACAACCTGGTATAACAACCTGGTTCAACAACCTGGTATAACAACCTGGTATAACAACCTGGTATAACAACCTGGTATTACAACCTGGTTCAACAACCTGGTTCAACAACCTGGTATTACAACCTGGTATAACAACCTGGTATAACAACCTGGTTCAACAACCTGGTATAACAACCTGGTATAACAACCTGGTATTACAACCTGGTATTACAACCTGGTATAACAACCTGGTATTACAACCTGGTATAACAACCTGGTATAACAACCTGGTATAACAACCTGGTTCAACAACCTGGTATAACAACCTGGTATAACAAGTATAACAACCTGGTATAACAACCTGGTATAACAACCTGGTTCAACAACCTGGTATAACAACCTGGTATAACAACCTGGTATTACAACCTGGTATAACAACCTGGTATAACAACCTGGTATAACAACCTTGTATAACAGCCTGGTATAACAACCTGGTATAACAACCTGGTATAACAACCTGGTTCAAAAAACCTGGTTCAACAACCTGGTATAACAACCTGGTATAACAACCTGGTATAACAACCTGGTATTACAACCTGGTTCAACAACCTGGTATAACAACCTGGTATTACAACCTGGTATAACAACCTGGTATAACAACCTGGTACAACAACCTGGTATAACAACCTGGTTCAACAACCTGGTTCAACAACCTGGTATAACAACCTGGTTCAACAACCTGGTTCAACAACCTGGTATAACAACCTGGTATAACAACATGGTTCAACAACCTGGTATAACAACCTGGTATAACAACCTGGTTCAACAACCTGGTATAACAACCTGGTATAACAACCTGGTTCAACAACCTGGTATTACAACCTGTATAACAACCTGTATAACAACCTGTATAACAACCTGGTTCAACAACCTGGTTCAACAACCTGGTATAACAACCTGGTATAACAACCTGGTTCAACAACCTGGTATAACAACCTGGTATAACAACCTGGTTCAACAACCTGGTATAACAACCTGGTATAACAACCTGGTTCAACAACCTGGTTCAACAACCTGGTATAACAACTTGGTATTACAACCTGGTATAACAACCTGGTATAACAACCTGGTATTACAACCTGGTTCAACAACCTGGTATAACAACCTGGTATTACAACCTGGTATAACAACCTGGTTCAACAACCTGGTATAACAACCTGGTATTACAACCTGGTTCAACAACCTGGTATAAAAGCCTGGTATTACAACCTGGTATAACAACCTGGTATAACAACCTGGTATTACAACCTGGTTCAACAACCTGGTTCAACAACCTGGTATAACAACCTGGTTCAACAACCTGGTATAACAACCTGGTATAACAACCTGGTATTACAACCTGGTATAACAACCTGGTATAACAACCTGGTTCAACAACCTGGTATAACAACCTGGTTCAACAACCTGGTATAACAACCTGGTATAACAACCTGGTATAACAACCTGGTTCAACAACCTGGTATAACAACCTGGTATAACAACCTGGTATAACAACCTGGTATTACAACCTGGTTCAACAACCTGGTATAACAACCTGGTATAACAACCTGGTTCAACAACCTGGTATAACAACCTGGTATAACAACCTGGTATTACAACCTGGTATAACAACCTGGTATAACAACCTGGTATAACAACCTGTATAACAACCTGGTTCAACAACCTGGTATAACAACCTGGTTCAACAACCTGTATAACAACCTGGTTCAACAACCTGGTATAACAACCTGGTATAACAACCTGGTTCAACAACCTGGTATAACAGCCTGGTATAACAACCTGGTTCAACAACCTGTATAACAACCTGGTTCAACAACCTGTAAAACAACCTGGTATTACAACCTGTATAACAACCTGTATTACAACCTGTACTACAACCTGGTTCAACAACCTGTATAACAACCTGTATAACAACCTGTATAACAACCTGTATTACAACCTGTATTACAACCTGGTTCAACAACCTGGTATAACAACCTGGTTCAACAACCTGGTATAACAACCTGGTATAACAACCTGGTATTACAACCTGGTATAACAACCTGGTATAACAACCTGGTTCAACAACCTGGTATAACAACCTGGTTCAACAACCTGGTATAACAACCTGGTATAACAACCTGGTATAACAACCTGGTTCAACAACCTGGTATAACAACCTGGTATAACAACCTGGTATAACAACCTGGTATTACAACCTGGTTCAACAACCTGGTTCAACAACCTGGTATTACAACCTGGTATAACAACCTGGTATAACAACCTGGTTCAACAACCTGGTATAACAACCTGGTATAACAACCTGGTATTACAACCTGGTATTACAACCTGGTATAACAACCTGGTATTACAACCTGGTATAACAACCTGGTATAACAACCTGGTATAACAACCTGGTTCAACAACCTGGTATAACAACCTGGTATAACAAGTATAACAACCTGGTATAACAACCTGGTATAACAACCTGGTTCAACAACCTGGTATAACAACCTGGTATAACAACCTGGTATTACAACCTGGTATAACAACCTGGTATAACAACCTGGTATAACAACCTTGTATAACAGCCTGGTATAACAACCTGGTATAACAACCTGGTATAACAACCTGGTTCAAAAAACCTGGTTCAACAACCTGGTATAACAACCTGGTATAACAACCTGGTATAACAACCTGGTATTACAACCTGGTTCAACAACCTGGTATAACAACCTGGTATTACAACCTGGTATAACAACCTGGTATAACAACCTGGTACAACAACCTGGTATAACAACCTGGTTCAACAACCTGGTTCAACAACCTGGTATAACAACCTGGTTCAACAACCTGGTTCAACAACCTGGTATAACAACCTGGTATAACAACCTGGTTCAACAACCTGGTATAACAACCTGGTATAACAACCTGGTTCAACAACCTGGTATAACAACCTGGTATAACAACCTGGTTCAACAACCTGGTATTACAACCTGTATAACAACCTGTATAACAACCTGTATAACAACCTGGTTCAACAACCTGGTTCAACAACCTGGTATAACAACCTGGTATAACAACCTGGTTCAACAACCTGGTATAACAACCTGGTATAACAACCTGGTTCAACAACCTGGTATAACAACCTGGTATAACAACCTGGTTCAACAACCTGGTTCAACAACCTGGTATAACAACCTGGTATTACAACCTGGTATAACAACCTGGTATAACAACCTGGTATTACAACCTGGTTCAACAACCTGGTATAACAACCTGGTATTACAACCTGGTATAACAACCTGGTTCAACAACCTGGTATAACAACCTGGTATTACAACCTGGTTCAACAACCTGGTATAAAAGCCTGGTATTACAACCTGCTTTAACAACCTGGTATAACAACCTGGTATTACAACCTGGTTCAACAACCTGGTTCAACAACCTGGTATAACAACCTGGTATAACAACCTGGTTCAACAACCTGGTATAACAAGTATAACAACCTGGTTCAACAACCTTGTATAACAACCTGGTATAACAACCTGGTTCAACAACCTGGTATAACAAGTATAACAACCTGGTTCAACAACCTGGTATAACAACCTGGTTCAACAACCTGGTTCAACAACCTGGTTCAACAACCTGGTATAACAACCTGGTATAACAAGTATAACAACCTGGTATAACAACCTGGTATAACAACCTGGTATAACAACCTGTATAACAACCTGGTATAACAACCTGTATTACAACCTGGTATTACAACCTGGTATAACAACCTGGTATTACAACCTGCTTTAACAACCTGGTACAACAACCTGGTATAACAACCTGGTATTACAACCTGCTTTAACAACCTGGTACAACAACCTGGTATAACAACCTGTATAACAACCTGTATAACAGCCTGGTATTACAACCTGGTATAACAACCTGGTATAACAACCTGTATTACAACCTGGTATAACAGCCTGGTATTACAACCTGGTTCAACAACCTGGTATAACAACCTGGTATTACAACCTGGTATAACAACCTGGTTCAACAACCTGGTATAACAACCTGGTACAACAACCTGGTACAACAACCTGGTATTACAACCTGCTTTAACAACCTGGTACAACAACCTGGTATAACAACCTGTATAACAACCTGTATAACAACCTGTATAACAGCCTGTATAACAGCCTGTATAACAACCTGTATAACAACCTGTATAACAACCTGTATAACAACCTGTATAACAACCTGTATAACAGCCTGTATAACAACCTGTATAACAACCTGTATAACAGCCTGTATAACAACCTGTATAACAGCCTGTATAACAACCTGTATAACAGCCTGTATAACAGCCTGTATAACAGCCTGTATAACAACCTGTATAACAGCCTGTATAACAGCCTGTATAACAGCCTGTATAACAACCTGTATAACAACCTGTATAACAGCCTGTATAACAGCCTGTATAACAGCCTGTATAACAGCCTGTATAACAACCTGTATAACAGCCTGTATAACAACCTGGTATAACAGCCTGTATAACAGCCTGTATAACAACCTGTATAACAACCTGTATAACAACCTGTATAACAACCTGTATAACAACCTGGTATAACAGCCTGTATAACAGCCTGTATAACAGCCTGTATAACAACCTGTATAACAACCTGTATAACAGCCTGTATAACAGCCTGTATAACAACCTGTATAACAACCTGTATAACAACCTGTATAACAACCTGTATAACAACCTGTATAACAACCTGTATAACAACCTGTATAACAGCCTGTATAACAGCCTGTATAACAACCTGTATAACAGCCTGTATAACAACCTGTATTACAACCTGTATAACAACCTGTATAACAACCTGTATAACAACCTGTATAACAACCTGTATAACAACCTGTATAACAACCTGTATAACAACCTGTATAACAACCTGTATAACAGCCTGTATAACAACCTATATAACAGCCTGTATAACAACCTGTATAACAACCTGTATAACAACCTGTATAACAACCTGTATAACAACCTGTATAACAACCTGTATAACAACCTGTATAACAGCTGTATAACAACCTGTATAACAACCTGTATAACAACCTGTATAACATAACATTCTATATGTATAACAACCTGTATAACAACCTGTATAACAACCTGTATAACAACCTGTATAACAGCCTGTATAACAACCTGTATAACAACCTGTATAACAACCTGTATAACAACCTGTATAACAACCTGTATAACAACCTGTATAACAACCTGTATAACAACCTGTATAACAACCTGGTATAACAACCTGTATAACAACCTGTATAACAACCTGTATAACAGCCTGTATAACAGCCTGTATAACAGCCTGTATAACAGCCTGTATAACAGCCTGTATAACAGCCTGTATAACAGCCTGTATAACAACCTGTATAACAACCTGTATAACAACCTGTATAACAACCTGTATAACAACCTGTATAACAACCTGTATAACAGCCTGTATAACAACCTGTATAACAGCCTGTATAACAACCTGTATAACAACCTGTATAACAGCCTGTATAACAGCCTGTATAACAGCATGTATAACAGCCTGTATAACAACCTGTATAACAGCCTGTATAACAGCCTGTATAACAGCCTGTATAACAGCCTGTATAACAACCTAACAACCTGTATAACAGCCTGTATAACAGCCTGTATAACAACCTGTATAACAGCCTGTATAACAACCTGTATAACAGCCTGTATAACAGCCTGTATAACAGCCTGTATAACAGCCTGTATAACAACCTGTATAACAGCCTGTATAACAACCTGTATAACAGCCTGTATAACAGCCTGTATAACAACCTGTATAACAGCCTGTATAACAGCCTGTATAACAGCCTGTATAACAGCCTGTATAACAACCTGTATAACAGCCTGTATAACAGCCTGTATAACAGCCTGTATAACAACCTGTATAACAGCCTGTATAACAACCTGTATAACAGCCTGTATAACATAACAGCCTGTATAACAGCCTGTATAACAGCCTGTATAACAGCCTGTATAACATAACAGCCTGTATAACAACCTGTATAACAACCTGTATAACAACCTGTATAACAACCTGTATAACAGCCTGTATAACAACCTGTATAACAGCCTGTATAACAGCCTGTATAACAGCCTGTATAACAACCTGTATAACAGCCTGTATAACAACCTGTATAACAGCCTGTATAACAACCTGTATAACAGCCTGTATAACAGCCTGTATAACAACCTGTATAACAGCCTGTATAACAACCTGTATAACAACTGTATAACAACCTGTATAACAGCCTGTATAACAACCTGTATAACAGCCTGTATAACAACCTGTATAACAGCCTGTATAACAACCTGTATAACAACCTGTATAACAGCCTGTATAACAACCTGTATAACAGCCTGTATAACAACCTGTATAACAGCCTGTATAACAGCCTGTATAACAACCTGTATAACAGCCTGTATAACAGCCTGTATAACAACCTGTATAACAACCTGTATAACAACCTGTATAACAGCCTGTATAACAGCCTGTATAACAACCTGTATAACAGCCTGTATAACAGCCTGTATAACAACCTGTATAACAACCTGGTATAACAACCTGTATAACAACCTGTATAACAGCCTGTATAACAACCTGTATAACAGCCTGTATAACAACCTGTATAACAACCTGTATAACAGCCTGTATAACAACCTGTATAACAGCCTGTATAACAACCTGTATAACAACCTGTATAACAGCCTGTATAACAGCCTGTATAACAACCTGTATAACAGCCTGTATAACAACCTGTATAACAACCTGTATAACAGCCTGTATAACAACCTGTATAACAGCCTGTATAACAACCTGTATAACAGCCTGTATAACAGCCTGTATAACAGCCTGTATAACAGCCTGTATAACAGCCTGGTATTACAACCTGTATAACAGCCTGGTATTACAACCTGTATAACAACCTGTATAACAGCCTGTATAACAACCTGTATAACAGCCTGTATAACAGCCTGTATAACAGCCTGTATAACAGCCTGTATAACAGCCTGTATAACAACCTGTATAACAGCCTGTATTACAACCTGTATAACAACCTGTATAACAGCCTGTATAACAACCTGTATAACAGCCTGTATAACAGCCTGTATAACAACCTGTATAACAGCCTGTATTACAACCTGTATAACAACCTGTATAACAGCCTGTATAACAGCCTGTATAACAGCCTGTATTACAACCTGTATAACAACCTGTATAACAGCCTGTATAACAGCCTGTATAACAGCCTGTATAACAGCCTGTATAACAACCTGTATAACAGCCTGTATTACAACCTGTATAACAACCTGTATAACAGCCTGTATAACAGCCTGTATAACAGCCTGTATAACAACCTGTATAACAGCCTGTATAACAGCCTGTATAACAACCTGTATAACAGCCTGTATAACAGCCTGTATAACAACCTGTATAACAGCCTGTATAACAACCTGTATAACAGCCTGTATAACAGCCTGTATAACAGCCTGTATAACAACCTGTATAACAGCCTGTATAACAGCCTGTATAACAACCTGTATAACAACCTGTATAACAGCCTGTATAACAACCTGTATAACAACCTGTATAACAGCCTGTATAACAGCCTGTATAACAACCTGTATAACAGCCTGTATAACAGCCTGTATAACAACCTGTATAACAGCCTGTATAACAACCTGTATAACAACCTGTATAACAACCTGTATAACAACCTGTATAACAACCTGTATAACAACCTGTATAACAGCCTGTATAACAGCTGTATAACAGCCTGTATAACAGCCTGTATAACAGCCTGTATAACAGCCTGTATAACAGCCTGTATAACAGCCTGTATAACAACCTGTATAACAACCTGTATAACAACCTGTATAACAACCTGTATAACAGCCTGTATAACAGCCTGTATAACAACCTGTATAACAACCTGTATAACAGCCTGTATAACAGCCTGTATAACAACCTGTATAACAGCCTGTATAACAGCCTGTATAACAGCCTGTATAACAACCTGTATAACAGCCTGTATAACAGCCTGTATAACAACCTGTATAACAACCTGTATAACAGCCTGTATAACAACCTGTATAACAGCCTGTATAACAGCCTGTATAACAGCCTGTATAACAACCTGTATAACAGCCTGTATAACAACCTGTATAACAGCCTGTATAACAACCTGTATAACAGCCTGTATAACAACCTGTATAACAGCCTGTATAACAGCCTGTATAACAACCTGTATAACAGCCTGTATAACAACCTGTATAACAAACATTCTGTATAACAACCTGTATAACAACCTGTATAACAGCCTGTATAACAACCTGTATAACAACCTGTATAACAACCTGTATAACAGCCTGTATAACAACCTGTATAACAGCCTGTATAACAACCTGTATAACAGCCTGTATAACAACCTGTATAACAACCTGTATAACAACCTGTATAACAACCTGTATAACAACCTGTATAACAACCTGTATAACAACCTGTATAACAACCTGTATAACAACCTGTATAACAACCTGTATAACAACCTGTATAACAGCCTGTATAACAGCCTGTATAACAACCTGTATAACAGCCTGTATAACAACCTGTATAACAACCTGTATAACAGCCTGTATAACAGCCTGTATAACAACCTGTATAACAGCCTGTATAACAACCTGTATAACAACCTGTATAACAGCCTGTATAACAACCTGTATAACAGCCTGTATAACAACCTGGTGCAGAACTGCTTCATTTTGTGTGTTTTCTCTCCGTTAGCTGAGTTCACTCGTACACTTCCAGCAGCTGTTAAGGGGACGGACTGTCATAACAAAACAAGTTTGTATATGTGTGTTTGCATGAGCGTGTGTGTGTGTGTGTGTGTGTGTGTGTGAGTGCGTGCGTGCGTGCGTGCGTGCGTGCGTGCGTGCGTGCGTGCGTGCGTGCGTGTGTGCGTGTGTGTGTGTGCGTGTGTGCGTGTGTGTGTGTGTGCAACAGGAGTGGGCCTGATGAGTTTTGAACAGCGTCCCATACTTCAAACCTGTCATTGGGGAATGTTACTAAGAAAACTACACACTAAAACTACACACTAAAACTACACACTAAAACTACATGCTCAAGAGGACTCACTGACATGACACGCTAACACTACATGCTACAATCTCTAAAGACTGTTATCATAGTTCTGTTTCCACCGGCTGGTCAAACAGTCAAAGGGATTAATGACAGTGTTGCCTTAATGAAACAAAAACGTGCAGCGAAGATTACTGCCACACAATACACAGGTACCATTACCGGTTAGCAGACAGACAGCCTTAATCTAAAATGTATTAAATTACATTTTTTCCTTATCAATCTACACACCATACCCCATAATGACAATTCAAATCAGGTAGATTTTTTGGGCTGAAAAAATAAAATCTGAAATACCTGATTTCCATAAGTATTCGGACCATTTGCTAGGAGACTCGAAATTGAGCTCAGGTGCATCCTGTTTCCATTGATCATCCTTGAGATGTTTCTACAGCTTGATTGGAGTCCACCTGTGGTAAATTCAATTGATTGGACATGATGATTTGGAAAGGCACACACCTGTCTATATAAGGTACCACAGTTGACAGTGCATGTCTTTGCAAGGTTTGAAGAAATTGTCCATAGAGCTCTAATACAAGATTGTGTCGAGGCACAGATCTGGTGAAGGGTACCAAAACATTTGTGATAAATTGAAGTTCCCAAGAACACAGTGGCCTCCATCAGTCTTCATTTAGCTAAAATTTGAGAAAAAGGGAATTTTATCAATTTTAGAATAAGGCTGTAATGTAACAAAATGTGGAAAAAGTGAAGGGGTCTGAATACTTTCAGAATGCACTCTACATACTACCTCAACTGCCTCGTACCCCTGCACATTGACTCAGTACTGGTACTTCCTGTATATAGCCTCATTACTACCTGGTACCCTGCACATTGATTCAGTACTGGAACCCCCTGTATATAACCTCATTACTACCTGGTATCCCTGCACATTGATTCAGTACTGGTACTTCCTGTATATAACCTCATTACTACCTGGTATCCCTGCACATTGACTCAGTACTGGTACTCCATGTATATAGCCACATTACTACCTGGTACCCCTCCACATTGACTCAGTACTGGTACTTCCTGTATATAGCCTCGTTACTACCTGGTACCCCTGCACATTGACTCAGTACTGGTACTTCCTGTATATAGCCTCATTACTACCTGGTACCTCTGCACATTGACTCAGTACTGGTACTCCATGTATATAGCCTCATTACTACCTGGTACCCCTGCACATTGACTCAGTACTGGTACTCCATGTATATAGCCTCATTACTACCTGGTACCTCTGCACATTGACTCAGTACTGGTACTCCATGTATATAGCCTCATTACTACCTGGTACCCCTCCACATTGACTCAGTACTGGTACTTCCTGTATATAGCCTCATTACTACCTGGTACCCCTGCACATTGACTCAGTACTGGTACTTCCTGTATATAGCCTCATTACTACCTGGTACCCCTCCACATTGACTCAGTACTGGTACTCCTTGTATATAGCCTCATTACTACCTGGTATCCCTGCACATTGACTCAGTACTGGTACTTCCTGTATATAGCCTCATTACTACCTGGTACCCCTCCACATTGACTCAGTACTGGTACTCCTTGTATACAGCCTCGTTACTGTTATTTTATTGTGTTACTATTTTATTGTGTCCTTTTTATTTACCAAATATTTTTGTACTTTTAATCTCTGCATTTTTGAAAATGGTCTCGTAAGTAAGCATTTCAGGTTAAAATTTAAACCTTTTGTATTTGTGACCAATACAATTTGATTTGATTTGAAGACGAGAGAAGACACAAGCATATCTTTAAGTTTAATATTTTGTTAATCCAAAGCAATTTGCAAATTAAAACATGTTTTTTTACAACTATGATGAGGAGAAAATATTCCGGCATTGTTAATGTTTCTTGTTTACGTTCTAGGTTGTTGTGTTTAGTGTCTAGGCAATGTGTTTGAAAACAGAAATACTTTAAGAGATCAAAATGTAGGCTAATTTCCCAATGTTACATTTACTATCAACAGTCTTCCTCAGGGCAGAACAGTGTTTGTTATCTTAAAGACAAATAGTGGATATTAGAACAGCTCAGCTTGGAAAAAGTCTTCCTTTCTGACATTGATAGATGGTGACAAATGTTTTAGTGAAAGGTTCGATTTGTGATAAATGAGAGAATTGAGCAGAAGTTGGAGATGCAGAGCGTATCGTAATGCCAGATGTGATTTCAAACATCTTGATTCAACATTATAACTGTGTGTAAATTCCAAATGGCACCCTATTCCTTCTAATTGGCACTACTTTCCATCAGGGCCCATAGGGAGTAGGTTTCAATTTGGGACTCCTCCTATAAGAAGTGAGAGCAGACCTGGCACTAGGTTAAAGTGACTAAGTGGGCAGTTGAATCCAGTGAGGGAGGCTCCTTTTTTGGGCGGGTTCTTGCATTGAAATTATATTTAATTCTGCTTATATCACACGATAAAGTTAAAATGCCGAGACTCTGAGATCAGTGAGTGCTCCTCAGTGTGTTGGATTGTGGTGGTCCTCAGTGTGGTGGTTCTCAGTGTGGTGGTTGTCAGTGTGGTGGTTCTCAGTGTGGTGGTTCTCAGTGTGGTGGTCCTCAGTGTGATGGTTCTCAGTGTGGTGGTCCTCAGTGTGTTGGATTGTGGTGGTCCTCAGTGTGGTGGTTCTCAGTGTGGTGGTTCTCAGTGTGGTGGTCCTCAGTGTGGTGGTCCTCAGTGTGGTGGTCCTCAGTGTGGTGGTTCTCAGTGTGGTGGCTCTCAGTGTGGTGGTTCTCAGTGTGGTGGTCCTCAGTGTGGTGGTCCTCAGTGTGGTGGTTCTCAGTGTGGTGGTCCTCAGTGTGGTGGTTCTCAGTGTGGTGGTCCTCAGTGTGGTGGTTCTCAGTGTGGTGGTCCTCAGTGTGTTGGATTGTGGTGGTCCTCAGTGTGATGGTCCTCAGTGTGATGGTCATCAGTGTGTTGGATTTTGGTGGTTCTCAGTGTGTTGGTTCTCAGTGTGTTGGTCCTCAGTGTGTTGGTCCTCAGTGTGGTGGTCCTCAGTGTGTTGGTCCTCAGTGTGGTGGTCCTCAGTGTGTTGGTTCTCAGTGTGTTGGTTCTCAGTGTGTTGGTCCTCAGTGTGTTGGTCTTCAGTGTGGTGGTCCTCAGTGTGTTGGTCCTCAGTGTGTTGGTCCTCAGTGTGGTGGTCTTCAGTGTGTTGGAGTGTGGTGGTCCTCAGTGTGGCGGTCTTCAGAGGACCATCACACTGAGGACCACTACAAACATACAAGTATTTTACACCAGATAAACTTCTTGTAAATCCAGCCACAGTGTCCGATTTCAAATAGGCTTTACAGCGAAAGCACACCAAACGATTATGTTAGGTCAGCACCTAGTCACAGAAAATCATACAGCCATTTTCCAGCCAAGGAGAGGGCTCACAAAAGTCAGAAATAGCGATTAAATTAATCACTAACCTTTGATGATCTTCATCAGATGGCACTCACAGGACTTCATGTTCCACAATAAATGTGTTTTTTGTTCGATAAAGTTCATCTTCATGTCCAAAAACCTCATTTGAAATTGGTGTATTATTTTCAGAATTGCATCTCAAACAAACATCCGGTGAAAGTGCAGAGAGCCACATCAAATTACAGAAATACTCATAATAAACATTGATAAAAGTACAAGTGTTATGCATGGAATTATAGATAAACTTCTCCTTAATGCAACCGCTGTATCAGTTTTCATAAAAGCTTTACGGAAAAAGCACACAATGCAATAATCTGAGTACAGCGCTCAGGCACCAAAACAAGCCATACCGCCATGTTGTGGAGTCAACAGTAGTCAGAACTAGCATTCACTTACCTTTGATGATCTTCATCAGAATGCACTCCCAGGAATCCCAGTTCCATAATAAATGTTTGTTTTGTTCGAAAAAATCCATAATAGATGTCAAAATACCTTCTTTTTGTTTGCGGGTTTAGTTCACAAATCCAAATTCATGAGGCGCAGGCACTTAGTGCAGACGAAAAGTCAAAAGGTTCCGTTACAGTTCGTAGAAACATGTCAAACGATGTATATAATCAATCTTTAGGTTGTTTTTAACATAAATCTTCAATAATGTTTTAACTGAACAATTATTTTCTCTTTAGAAATGCAATGGAACGCATGTCGCTCTCACAGCCATGCGCGTGACCAGCTCATGGCAGTCTGCCAGACACCCTATTGAAACAGCTCATATTTTCTCCCCCTTCACAGTAGAAGCCTGAAACAAAGTTCTAAAGACTGTTGACATCTACTAGAAGCCTTAGGAAGTGCAATTGGACCAAATTTACACTGTATCTTGGATATGCAAAGAGTTGAAAAACTACAAACCTCAGATTTCCCACTTCCTGGTTGGATTTTGTCTCAGGTTTTTGCCTGCCATATGAGTTCTGTTATACTCACAGACATCGTTCAAACAGTTTTCTATCCAAATATACTAATAACATGCATATCTTAGCTTCTGGGCCTGAGTAGCAGGTAGTTTACTCTGGGCACCTTATTCATCCAAGCTACTCAATACTGCCCCCAGTCATAAGACGTTAAGGTCACAGTTAAGAAAACCTAGGACACTAAAGAGGCCTTTCTACTTACTTTGAAAAACACAAAATAAATATGTCCAGGGTCCCTGCTCATCTGCGTGAATGTGCCTTAGGCATGCTGCAAGGAGGCATGAGGACTGCTGTGATGTGGCCTGGGTGTGGCCTGGGCAATAAATTGCAATGTCTGTACTGTGAGACGCCTTAGACAGGCGTGTTGTAGGCCTGTTGTAAGGCAGGGCCTCAACAGACATCAGCGGCAACAACGTCGCCTATGGGCACAAACCCACCTTCGCTGGACCAGACAGGACTCGCAAAAAGTGCTCTTCACTGACGAGTTGTGGTTTCGCCTCACATGGGGTGATGGTCAGATTTGCGTTTAACGTCGAAGGAATGAGCCCGAGGCCTGTACTCTGGAGTGGGATCGATTTGGAGGTGGAGGGTCCGTCATGGTCTGGGGCGGTGTGTCACAGCATCATCGGACTGAGCTTGTTGTCATTGCAGGTAATCTCAACGCTGTGCGTTACAGGAAAGACATCTCCCTCCTTCATGTAGTACCCTTCCTGCAGGCTCATCCTGACATGACCCTCCAGCATGACAATGCTCTTTCTGTGTGTGATTTCCTGCAAGACAGGCGTGGAACAGTCAGTGTTCTGCTATGGCCAGCGAAGAGCCCAGATCTCAATCCCATTGAGCACGTCTGGGACCTGTTGGATCGGAGGGTGAGGGCTAGGGCCATTCCCCCCCAGAAATGTCCGGGACCTTGTAGGTGCCTTTGTGGAAGAGTGAGGTAACATCTCACAGCAAGAACTGTCAAATCTGGTGCAGTCCATGAGGAGGAGATGCACTGCAGTAGTTAATGCAGCTGGTGGCCACACCAGATACTGACTGTTACTTTTGATTTTGACCCCTCCCCCTTTGTTCAGGGACACATTATTTTAGTTCTGTTAGTCACATGTCTGTGGATCTTGTTCAGTTTATGTCTCAGTTGGTGAATCTTGTTATGTTCATACAAGTATTTACACATTTAGTTTGCTGAAAATAAATGCAGTTGACAGTGAGAAGACGTTTCTTTTTTCGCTGAGTTTATACGAAGATTTCATCATGGTTTTATGGTAATGCTGTATAGTATATGAAGATTTCTTCATGTTATTAGGGTAATACTTTTTTTGTTATGTTACTTGTTAAAACTTCTTAAGGCTAGGGGGCACTATTTTCACGTCCGGATGAAAAGCCCAAAGTAAACTGCCTGCTACACAGAAGCTTGGAAATGCATATAATTAGTAGATTTGGATAGGAAACACTACAAGGTTTCTACAACTGTTAAAATCATGTCTGTGAGTATAATATAACATATTTGGTAGGCGAAACCCCGAGGACAAACCATCCAGGAAAAACATTTTTTGAGGTCACTCTCTTTTCAATAATATTTCTATGTGGATCTAGATTTCTAAGGCACTTGCTTGCACTTCCTATCGCTTCCACTAGATATCAACAGTCTTTAGAAATTGGTTGATGTTTTTCCTTTGAGAAATGAAGAAGTAGGACTGTTCTGAATGAGGGTCGAGTCTAGTGTACTGTTATGGTTGGGGCCCGTCTGGCGGGTGGAAATTTGATTTTCATGTGTTTGTTTGATGGGGTGCTGTCCTCAGATAATAGTTTATAATATATAATAATATATATAATATAATTTGAAACTTTTTGAAAAGTTACACTGTGACTGGATTAATAAGAAGTTCATCTTTAAACCAATGTATAACATTTGTATGATTCATGAGTATTATTATGAGTATTTCTGTTTTTAAATTTGGCTGCTATTTCACTGGGTGTTGTCAAATCGATCCCGTTAAATGGGACTGGCGCGCGAAGGGATCACTAAGAATTTAAGCACATTTTTACTCCTGATTTTATTTAGACTTTTCATAACAAACGGGTTAAATACTTATTGACTCAAGTCATTTCAGCTTTTAAATTTTATTGAGTTTCTACACATTTCTAAAAACATAATTCCACTTTGTCATTATTAAGTATTGTGTGTAAGCCAATGACATAGAATCAAAATGTTATCCATTTTAAATTCAGGCAAAACAACATCTGAAAAATGGGTGTGAATACTTTCTGAATGCGGCCCCTTTTCCACGTTAAATTAGGCTATAAATAGCTGTGACGTTATTCAGAATTTTAATCGTGTGCCCTCATAATTTGCGTGGATGAAATCTGGACACCGAAGCTATAGGCTACTGTACGGCTATTTTAATGTTCAAATGCTCCAATAAGACACTAGTCATCATCCAAAGCTCCAATAAGATACTAGTCATCATCCAAAGCTCCAATAAGACGTTAGTCATCATCCAAAGCTCCAATAAATCACTAGTCGTCATCCAAAGCTCCAATAAGTCTCCACTCATCATCCAAAGCTCCAATAAGTCTCCATCCATCATCCAAAGCTCCAATAAGTCACTAGTCATCATCCAAAGCTCCAATAAGTCACTAGTCATCATCCAAAGCTCCAATAAGTCACTAGTCATCATCCAAAGCTCCAATAAGTCACTAGTCGGAGGTGAGGAGGTGTTTTACGTCAGTGAGGAGGTGGTCTCCATCAGTGAGGAGGTGGTCTCCATCAGTGAGGAGGTGGTCTCCATCAGTGAGGAGGTGGTCTCCGTCAGTGAGGAGGTGGTCTCCGTCAGTGAGGAGGTGGTCTCTATCAGTGAGGAGGTGTTTTACGTCAGTGAGGAGGTGGTCTCCATCAGTGAGGAGGTGGTCTCCGTCAGTGAGGAGGTGTTTTACGTCAGTGAGGAGGTGTTTTACGTCAGTGAGGAGGTGGTCTCCATCAGTGAGGAGATGTTTTACGTCAGTGAGGAGGTGGTCTCCGTCAGTGAGGAGGTGGTCTCCATCAGTGAGGAGGTGGTCTCTATCAGTGAGGAGGTGTTTTACGTCAGTGAGGAGGTGGTCTCCGTCAGTGAGGAGGTGGTCTCCATCAGTGAGGAGGTGTTTTACGTCAGTGAGGAGGTGGTCTCCATCAGTGAGGAGGTGGTCTCCATCAGTGAGGAGGTGGTCTCCGTCAGTGAGGAGGTGGTCTCCATCAGTGAGGAGGTGGTCTCCGTCAGTGAGGAGGTGTTTTACGTCAGTGAGGAGGTGGTCTCCATCAGTGAGGAGATGTTTTACGTCAGTGAGGAGGTGGTCTCCGTCAGTGAGGAGGTGTTTTACGTCAGTGAGGAGGTGGTCTCCATCAGTGAGGAGGTGTTTTACGTCAGTGAGGAGGTGGTCTCCATCAGTGAGGAGGTGGTCTCCATCAGTGAGGAGGTGGTCTCCGTCAGTGAGGAGGTGGTCTCCATCAGTGATGAGGTGGTCTCCATCAGTGAGGAGGGGTTTTACGTCAGTGAGGAGGTGGTCTCCGTCAGTGAGGAGGTGGTCTCCATCAGTGAGGAGGTGTTTTACATCAGTGAGGAGGTGTTTTACGTCAGTGAGGAGGTAGTCTCCATCAGTGAGGAGGTGGTCTCCTTCAGTGAGGAGGTGGTCTCCATCAGTGAGGAGGTGTTTTACGTCAGTGAGGAGGTGGTCTCCGTCAGTGAGGAGGTGGTCTCCATCAGTGAGGAGGTGGTCTCCGTCAGTGAGGAGGTGTTTTACATCAGTGAGGAGGTGTTTTACATCAGTGAGGAGGTGGTCTCCATCAGTGAGGAGGTGGTCTCCATCAGTGAGGAGGTGGTCTCCATCAGTGAGGAGGTGGTCTCCATCAGTGAGGAGGTGTTTTACATCAGTGAGGAGGTGGTCTCCGTCAGTGAGGAGGTGGTCTCCGTCAGTGAGGAGGTGGTCTCCGTCAGTGAGGAGGTGGTCTCCGTCAGTGAGGAGGTGGTCTCCATCAGTGAGGAGGTGTTTTACGTCAGTGAGGAACTGGACTTCATTACTTGAAGTCAATAAGATAAAATGTTATTTTTCAGTTATGAAAGGAATACATCTAGTTCAATGCCTGGCAAGCCTGTGTTTCCAGCCTCAACATAGTCTCCATGCCATTTTTGTACTTCCCTTTGTTAGCCTAGAACAATTGTTTTACCTCATAATAAACTAGTAATTGTCAATTGCCAGGCATGTATGAAGGTAAGCTGTTTATGGAAACGAACTACCCGGGATTTACTTTGAATATTGATGACATACTACCACAATATATTACCCTACTGCACAGAGATATTATCACTATGTTTTTCCCCATTTGAGCTGTCTGACTTAGATGTTGACAGCCTTAAGCCAAACGCTACACATGCATGAGAGTATTAGACTAACAGGACATTATGTTGAATGACTAGAAACATCCAACTGAAATGAGGGATTTTTTTAAAACTCCCCATTCAGAGAAGATGGGTCCCTGTTGCCTGGAGTCCAGGTGTTGGATGATCAATATGTTGTAGCTTTAGAAAAAAAAAATCATCTTTTTATGGGTTTTCTTTGGGTGTTGTTGTTTACTTCCTACTTGAGAGTGATTACGCCGTTTTCATAAATCTGTAAATTTTGGGCATTTGGGTGAGTGACAAACTTGAGCACCCATGAGGTATCTGTGATTGTAGATAACGATGATCTAGTGATCAGTGTGGAAGTGTGAGCTGTATTTGCTTGAGCTGAGACATGTCCTTGCAGGACTACGCTCCATAGGCAAATGTTGAGGAAAGTTGCACATAGAATTGAAATGAACAGTCAACATACCAGAGAGGCATGTGTGGTCTAAATAACATATTTCTGACTGGAGGCTGGCCAAGGAGCAGGACAGGCCAGGACCAGTAAGAGGCCGCTGTTGTAACCACGGAAACAATAACTCATGGAGTAAAAACCTACTAGTCCTCCATATAGGGCTATAGGTGGCTACATGCAGTGCTATGGGTGGCTACATGCAGTGCTATGGGTGGCTACATGCAGTGCTATGGGTGGCTACATGCAGTGCTATAGGTGGCTACATGCAGTGCTATAGGTGGCTACATGCAGTGCTATGGGTGGCTACATGCAGCGCTATGGGTGGCTACATGCAGTGCTATGGGTGGCTACATGCAGTGCTATGGGTGGCTACATGCAGTGCTATGGGTGGCTATGGGTGGCTACATGCAGTGCTATGGGTGGCTACATGCAGTGCTATGGGTGGCTACATGCAGTGCTATAGGTGGCTACATGCAGTGCTATGGTTGGCTACATGCAGTGCTATAGGTGGCTACATGCAGTGCTATAGGTGGCTACATGCAGTGCTATAGGTGGCTACATGCAGTGCTATGGGTGGCTACATGCAGTATTGTGGGTGGATACATGCAGTGCTATGGGTGGCTACATGCAGTGCTATGGGTGGCTACATGCAGTGCTATAGGTGGCTACATGCAGTGCTATGGGTGGCTACATGCAGTGCTATAGGTGGCTACATGCAGTGCTATGGGTGGCTACATGCAGTGCTATGGGTGGCTACATGCAGTGCTATAGGTGGCTACATGCAGTGCTATAGGTGGCTACATGCAGTGCTATAGGTGGCTACATACAGTGCTATGGGTGGCTACATGCAGCGCTATGGGTGGCTACATGCAGTGCTATAGGTGGCTACATGCAGTGCTATGGGTGGCTACATGCAGTATTGTGGGTGGATACATGCAGTGCTATGGGTGGCTACATGCAGTGCTATGGGTGGCTACATGCAGTGCTATGGGTGGCTACATGCAGTGCTATGGGTGGCTACATGCAGTGCTATAGGTGGCTACATGCAGTGCTATAGGTGGCTACATGCAGTGCTATAGGTGGCTACATGCAGTGCTATGGTTGACTACATGCAGTGCTATGGGTGGCTACATGCAGTATTGTGGGTGGATAGATGCAGTGTTAGTTTCAGAAGAAAGTTATTTGTTTCTGGCCATTTTGAGCCTGTATTTGAACCCACAAATATTGATACTCAACTAGTCTATGTTATTTTAATTGTTAGCTCTGAGGGTATTGTCGGCAATAATCATATGCACATATAATTTGATTCAACTGTTTCCACTGAAACTGACTGCCTTCAGAAGAAGCCCACAGTGGGCAGCCCACTCAGAACCATGAATGTCACTGACATGTCTACCTCGGATCAGCCTCTCAGAATAGCACTAAAAACAAACATGCAACATCGAAAATGACAAAAAATAGCCCATATTAATATATGTAGCCTGTGAAACAAGGTTCATGAAATTTACAACTTATTAAGATCAGAAAACATTCATATTCTAGTTCATTTGATGATGCTGTAGGAGCTATTTTTTATTTTATTTTTTTTATTTCCCCTTTATTTAACCAGGTAGGCCAGTTGAGAACATGTTCTCATTTACAACTGCGACCTGGCCAAGATAAAGCATAGCAGTGCGACACAAACAACAACACAGAGTTACACATGGAGTAAACAACAACACAGAGTTACGCATGGAGTAAACAACAACACAGAGTTACGCGTGGAGTAAACAACAACACAGAGTTACGCATGGAGTAAACAACAACACAGAGTTACGCATGGAGTAAACAACAACACAGAGTTACGCATGGAGTAAACAACAACACAGAGTTACGCATGGAGTAAACAACAACACAGAGTTACGCATGGAGTAAACAACAACACAGAGTTACACATGGAGTAAACAACAACACAGAGTTACACATGGAGTAAACAACAACACAGAGTTAGACATGGAGTAAACAACAACACAGAGTTGGACACATGGAATCAACAAACATACAGTCAATAATACAGTAGGAAAAAAAGTCTATATACAGTGTGTGCAAATGAGGACGGATACCGGAGGTAAGGAAATAAACAGGCCATGGTGGTGAGATAATTACAATATAGCAATTAAACACTGGAGTGATAGATGTGCAAGTAGAGATACTGGGGTGCAAAGGAGCAAAAAATAATAATAACAGTATGGGGATGAGGTAGTTGGATAGGCTATTTACAGATGGGCTATGTAAAAGGGCAGTGATCTGTGAGCTGCTCTGACCGCTGGTGCTTAAAGTTAGTGAGGGAGATATGAGTCTCCAGCTTCAGTGATTTTTGCAATTCGTTCCAGTCGTTGGCAGCAGAGAACTGGAAGGAAAGGCAGCCAAAGGAGGAAGAGGTTTTGGAGGTGACCAGTGAAATATACCTGCTGGAGTGCGTGCTACGGGTGGGTGCTGCTATGGTGACCAGTGAGCTGAGATAAGGTGGGGCTTTACCTAGCAAAGACATGTAGATGACCTGGAGCCAGTGGGTTTGGCGACGAATATGAAGCGAGGGCCAGCCAACGAGAGCATACAGGTCGCAGTGGTGGGTAGTATATGGGGCTTTGGTGACAAAACGGATGGCAAAGTGATAGACTGCATCCAATTTTCTGAGTAGAGTGTTGGAGGCTATTTTGTAAATGACATCGCCAAAGTCAAGGATCGGTAGGATAGCCAGTTTTACGAGGGTAAGTTTGGCAGCATGTGTGAAGGATGCTTTGTTGCGAAATAGGAAACCGATTCTAGATTTAATTTTGGATTGGAGATGCTTAATGTGAGCCTGTAAGGAGAGTTTACAGTCTAGCCAGACACATAGGTATTTGTAGATATCCATATATTCTAAGTCAGAACCGTCCAGAGTAGTAATGTTGGATGGGCGGGCAGGTGCTGGTAGCGATCAGTTGAAGAGCATGCATTTAGTTTCACATGCATTTAAGTGCAGTTGGAGGCCACGGAAGGAGAGTTGTATGGCATTGAAGCTCTTCTGGAGGTTAGTTAACACAGTGTCCAAAGAAGGGCCAGAGGAATACAGAATGGTGTCGTCTGCGTAGAGGTGGATCAGAGAATCACCAGTAGCAAGAGCGACATCATTGATGTATACAGAGAAAATAGTCGGCCCGAGGATTAAAACCTGTGGCACCCCCATAGAGACTGCCAGAGGTTTGGACAACAGGCCCTCCGATTTGACACACTGAACTCTATCTGAGAAGTAGTTGGTGAACCAGGCGAGGCAGTCATTTGAGAAACCAAGGCGGTTGAGTGGGCAGCTGGGAGGAGGTGCTCATATTTTCCATGGGCTTTACAGTGTCCAAGAACTTTTGGGAGTTTGTGCTGCAGGATGCAAATTTCTGTTAGGAAAGCAAAGGCTAGCTTTTTCAAACTGCCTGTGTATATTGGTTCCTAACTTCCCTGAAAATGTGCATATTGCGTGGGCTATTCGATGCTAATGCAGAACGCCACAGGAGGTTTTTCTGCTGGTCAAGGGCAGTAAAGGTCTGGAGAGAACCACGGGCTGTACCTGTTCCTGGTTCTACATTTTTTTTATGTGGCATGCTTATTTAAGATTTTGAGGAAAACACTTTTAAAGACATTTTCTACTAATGGAATGAGGTCAAGATCATTCCAGGATACCCGAGCCAGGTTGATTAGAAAGGCCTGCTCGCTGAAGTGTTTTAGGGAGTGTTAGACAGACCCATTACGGACACAAGCAATGAGGCAGTGATCGCTGAGATCCTGGTTGAAGACAGCAGAGGTGTATTTGGAGGGCCGGGTGGTTAGGATGATATCTATGAGTGCGCCTGTGTTTACGTATTTGGGGTTGTACCTGGTGGGTTCATTGATAATTTGTGTGAGATTGAAGGCATCAAGTTCAGATTGTAGGATGGCCAGGGTGTTAAGCATATCCCAGTTTAGGTCACCTAACAGCACAAGCTCTCAAGATAGATGTGGGGCAATCAATTCACATATGGTGTCCAGGGCACAGCTGGGGGGAGAAGGTGGTCTGTAGCATGTGGCCACGGTGAGAGACTTGTTTCTGGAAAGGTGGATTTTTAAAAGTAGAAGCTTAAACTGTTTGGGCACAGACCTGGATAGTATGACAGAACTCTGCAGGCTATCTCTGCAGTAGATTGTAACTCCGCTCCATTTGGCAGTTCTATCTTGTCGGAAAATGTTATAGTTAGGGATGGACATTTCAGGGTTTTTGGTGGCCTTAATCCTGGCCTAAGCCAGGATTCAGACACGGCTAGGACATCCGGGTTGGCAGAGTTTGCTAAAGCAGTAAATCAAACAAACTTAGCGAGGAGGCTTCTAATGTTAACACGCATGAAACCAAGGCTTTTACGGTTACAGAAGTCAACAAATGAGAGCGCCTGGAGAATGGGAGTGGAGCTAGGCACCACAGGGCCTGGATTAACTTCTACATCACCAGAGGAGCAGAGGAAGAGTTGGATAAGGGTACGGCTAAAGACTATGATGTATGTAGCATGCATGTAGCCACCCATAGCACTGCATGTAGCCACCCATAGCACTGCATTATAGTTAATGGCTATAAGAACTGGTCGTCTAGTGCGTTCGGAACAGAGAGTAAATGAGCAGGTTTCTGGGCATGGTAGAATAGATTTAATGCATAATGTACAGACAAAGGTATGGTAGAATGTGAATACAGTGGAGGTAAACCTAGGCATTGAGTGATGATGAGAGAGGTATTGTCTCTATTGCCCCCTCATGTGGTTACGGCGGCAGACCAGTCGTGATGGATCAGCGGGGCTCCGTGTAGTAAAAGGGTCCAAGCCAATTGGCAAAATATGTGTAGTAGCCAAAGAAATTGGCTGATGGACCTCTTCAGCTAACAGTCCGATATGCTCTAGACAGCTAGCGGGTGCTTGCTTCGGAACAGAGACGTTAGCCAGGAGTAGCCAATCAGGATAGCAGCTAGCTAGCTGCGATGATCCAGGTGAAGAGGTTCAGAGCGGTAGGAATCCGGGGATAAGGAGAAGAAGAAGTCCGATACGCTCTGGGTTGAATCGCGTTGTGCAGCCTGGCAGGAGTTGTCCGGGCTAAAGGTTAGCTGATGACCGCTAGCAGTGGCTAGCTGACTACTGTTGGGGGTTCCTGTTCTAAAGTAAAGAAATAGCAGATCCATACCACATTGGGTGAGGCAGGTTACAGGAGAGTATGTTGAAGTTGGGGTTATGAAAAATATTTTAAAAAAGATATGTGAAGAAAAAAGATTAAAAAGATATACACGGGACACGACAAGACAAAGACAAAGACACCTGACTGCTACTGCATCATGGATGGGAAATGCATAGTATTAAATAGAGCCATGACTACATGGAAATCTCTGCCACCCCAGGTAACTCAAGCTAGCATTAAAACCAGATTCAAAAACCAGAGCCTTGCACTCTTCTGCCTGCCTGCCTGCTGAGTTCTGCCTGCCTGCTGAGTTCTGCCCTGCCTGTTCTGCTTGCCTGCTGAGTTCAATTCTGCCCTGCCTGTTCTGCTGCCTGTTGAGTTCTGCCCTGCTCTGTTCTGCCTGCCTGCAGAGTTCTGCCCTGCTCTGTTCTGCCTTCCTGCTGAGTTCTGCCCTGCTCTGTTCTGCCTGCCTGCAGAGTTCTGCCCTGCTCTGTTCTGCCTGCCTTCCTGCTGAGTTCTGCCCTGCTCTGTTCTGCCTGCCTGCCTGCAGAGTTCTGCCCTGCTCTGTTCTGCCTGCCTTCCTGCTGAGTTCTGCCCTGCTCTGTTCTGCCTGCCTGCAGAGTTCTGCCCTGCTCTGTTCTGCCTGCCTTCCTGCTGAGTTCTGCCCTGCTCTGTTCTGCCTGCCTTCCTGCTGAGTTCTTCCCTGCTCTGTTCTGCCTGCCTGCATAGTTATGCCCTGCTCTGTTCTGCCTACCTGCCTGCTGAGTTCTGCCCTGCTCTGTTCTGCTTGCCTGCTGAGTTCTGCCCTGCTCTGTTCTGCCTTCTTGCTGAGTTCTGCCCTGCTCTGTTCTGCCTGCCTTCCTGCTGAGTTCTGCCTGCATGTATAGGTGGAACAATTCCAGCATGACAGGAGAGGGGAGCAGCGCTAGGTGCTTTCAGCACTCCTCAACATGCTGCTGTTAGTTAACTTACCTTACTGCTGAAGACGAGAGAGAGAGAGAGAGAGAGAGAGAGACAGAGAGAGAGAGAGAGAGAGAGAGAGAGAGAGAGAGAGAGAGAGAGAGAGAGAGAGACAGAGAGAGAGAGAGAGAGATGGGGGAAAGACAAATGACTGCTGTTATATACAAAAAGGCAGCCTGAGCCATTTCACAGGTCATCCATCACAACCATACACTGGGTTGGGGATTTAAAAGTGTTGGAGGAAGTTGTGCTGTTCTTTAATGTGTTCCAAGGTGCTGCAGAGGAGGAGGGGGGAGGAGGGAGAGTAGGAAGTGGAAGAAGAGAGAGAGAGAGAGAGGTGAGGAGAGAGATGAGGAAGAGGAGGAGGAGGACAGAGACAGAGAGAGAGAGAGAGAGAGAGAGAGGGGGGGAGGAGAGAGAGGAGGAGGAGGAGGAGGAGGAGGGAGAGTAGGAAGTGGAAGAAGAGAGAGAGAGAGAGAGAGGTGAGGAGAGACATCGAGAGAGACATCGAGAGAGAGAGAGAGAGAGAGAGAGAGAGAGACATCGAGAGAGACATCGAGAGAGAGAGAGAGAGAGAGAGAGAGAGAGAGAGCAGGAAGAGGACACCTGCACACTGTCAGAATGATGTCAGAATGTTTACATGTAGAACAGTGCCTAATAGGTCCAGCTGGGTCTCCTTCCTTCTCTATGCTGGTCCCAAACGACACCCTATTCCCTATAATAATTTCAGCCAGTTTACTACAGCAGAAATTAATTGTGCAGCAACAGGAAATGTGAATTATTATGTGGATTATATCTACTGGACATGTTTGTTTTGATAAATGTTGTGTAAGGGAAGATCAAACCTGACATTTCAAAGTGGAAATTACAAACTTCAGAAGCCTTTTAAACCTCTAATACACTACACGTTTTAAAATGATGGTGGGTGATCAAATTAACATCTGCACTGTATATTTGGGACTCTGCTCAAATCAATAACCCTCTGCCTCTATCCATCCCTCACCGTCCCTCCCTCTATCCCTCACCGTCCCTCCCTCTGTCCCTCACCGTCCCTCCCTCTATCCCTCACCTCCCTCTATCCCTCACCCTCCCTCCCTCTATCCCTCACCTCCCTCCCTCTATCCCTCACCTCCCTCTATCCCTCACCCTCCCTCCCTCTATCACTCACCGTCCCTCCCTCTATCCCTCACCCTCCCTCCCCCTATCCCTCACCTCCCTCTCTTTATCCCTCACCCTCCCTCCCTCTATCATTCACCTCCCTCCCTCTATCCCTCACCCTCCCTCCCTCTATCCTTCACCTCCCTCCCTCTATCCCTCACCTCCTTCTATCCCTCACCCTCCCTCCCTCTATCCCTCACCACCCTCCCTCTATCCCTCACCTCCCTCTATCCCTCACCCTCCCTCCTTCTATCCCTCACCTCCCTCTATCCCTCACCCTCCCTCCCTCTATCCCTCACCTCCCTCCCTCTATCCCTCACCTCCCTCTATCCCTCACCCTCCCTCCCTCTATCACTCACCTCCCTCCTCTCTCCCTCACCTCCCTCCCTCTATCCCTCACCTCCCTCTCTCTATCCCTCACCTCGCTCCCTCTATCCCTCACCTCCCTCTCTCTATCCCTCACCTCCCCCTCTATCCCTCACCCTCCCTCTCTCCATCCCTCACCTCCCTCTATCTATCCCTCACCTCCCTCCCTCTATCCCTCATCCTCCCTCCCTCTATCCCTCACCTCCCTCCCTCTATCCCTCACCTCCCTCCCTCTATCCCTCATCCTCCCTCTCTCTATCCCTCATCCTCCCTCCCTCTATCCCTCACCTCCCTCTCTCTATCCCTCACCCTCCCTTTCTCCACCCCTCACCCTCTCTCCCCACCTCGCTCCCTCCTCCACGCCTCTATCCCTCACTCCCTCTCATGCCATAACAGAGCAGGACGTACGCAGTCTGAAAACACATTAGACTGAATTTGCGTCCAAAATAGCACCCTATTCCCTAAGTAGTGCACTACTTTTGACCAGGCAATGTTTAAACGATGTCACTACGTAGGGAATAGGGTGGCATTTGGGCCTCATCCTAAAGCTCCAGTGTATGTGTTTTGTGACAGCGGGACAGAGTTGGAACATTAGTAGCTAAATTGATGCGTACCACTTACGGAACCCATCCTGCCTCTAGTGAGAAGATGCTTGTCTGAACTAAATATTATTTCTGTGGAATATTTTAACTTGTCAAAACAAAGCACTGCGATTGCTTTTAAGGTCCTTAATCTTGGGTTGATTGTTTAAAACACATTCTTGACTCAGCGCTCACTGAGACCATCTGGTCTGCTAGGAACTGACTAAGGATAAAACGATGTTGGTCAGAAGAGGACAAATTCACATTAGATACGATTCATTTTCATAGTGTTGTTAATTATTGTTACCCTAAAGAACCTTTCAACTGAAATACCTCATGGTAAGAGATAGAATACCTCTCGATAAGAGTTAGAATACCACATGATAAGAGTTAGAATACCACATGATAAGAGTTAGATACCTCATGATAAGAGTTAGAATAACACATGATAAGAGTTAGAATACCTGATGATAAGAGTTAGAATACCACATGGTAAGAGCTAGAATACCACATGGTAAGAGCTAGAATACCACATGATAAGAGTTAGAATACCTGATGATAAGAGTTAGAATACCTGATGATAAGAGTTAGAATACCACATGGTAAGAGCTAGAATACCACATGGTAAGAGCTAGAATACCACATGATAAGAGTTAGAATACCCAATGATAAGAGTTAGAATACCTCATGGTAAGAGCTAGAATAACACATGATAAGAGTTAGAATACCTCATGATAAGAGTTAGAATACCTCATGGTAAGAGCTAGAATACCTCATGATAAGAGTTAGAATACCTCACGATAAGAGTTAGAATACCACATGATAAGAGTTAGAATACCTCATGATAAGAGTTAGATACCTCATGATAAGAGTTAGAATACCTCATGGTAAGAGCTAGAATACCTCATGATAAGAGTTAGAATACCTCACGATAAGAGTTAGAATACCTCATGATAAGAGCTAGAATACCTCATGGTAAGAGTTAGAATAACACATGATAAGAGTTAGAATACCTCATGATAAGAGTTAGAATACCATATGATAAGAGTTAGAATACCTCATGGTAAGAGTTAGAATACCATATGATAAGAGTTAGAATACCACATGATAAGAGTTAGAATACCTAATGATAAGAGTTAGAATACCTCACGATAAGAATTAGAATACCTCATAGTAAGAGCTAGAATACCTCATGATAAGAGTTAGAATACCATATGATAAGAGTTAGAATACCTCATGATGATATTTAGAATACCTCACGATAAGAGTTAGAATACCTCACGATAAGAGTTAGAATACCTCATCGTAAGAGCTAGAATACCACACGATAAGAGTTAGAATACCTCACGATAAGAGTTAGAATACCTGATGATAAGAGTTAGAATACCACATGGTAAGAGTTAGAATACCTCATGGTAAGAGATAGAATACCACACGATAAGAGTTAGAATACCTCACGATAAGAGTTAGAATACCTGATGATAAGAGTTAGAATACCACACGATAAGAGTTAGAATACCTCACGATAAGAGTTAGAATACCTCACGATAAGAGTTAGAATACCTGATGATAAGAGTTAGAATACCACACGATAAGAGTTAGAATACCTCACGATAAGAGTTAGAATACCACATGATAAGAGTTAGAATACCTCACGATAAGAGTTAGAATACCTGATGATAAGAGTTAGAATACCACACGATAAGAGTTAGAATACCACATGATAAGAGTTAGAATACCTCACGATAAGAGTTAGAATACCTGATGATAAGCTGTAGACCACACGATGTCTATTTACCATCACAAACCGATGCTGGCAATAAGACGTCAGTCAACGAGCTGTAAAAGGTCATAAGTAAACAAGAAAATGTTCACCCAGAAGCAGCGCTCCTAGTGGCTGGTGACTTTAATCCTATAGAGCAGATGCTAAGCTACTGTTTCGCTAGCACAGACTGGAATGCTTAAAACCAAAATGTGTTTATTTAACTAGGCAAGTCAGTTAAGGACAAATTCTTATTTACAATGACGGCCTACCAGAAGGGAAAAGGCCTACTGTGGGGAGGGGGGCCTGGGGGCCTGGGATAAAAAAAAATAAAAGTAAATACAATATAAATATAAGACAAAACACACATCACAGCAAGAGAGACACAACCCAACATAAAGAGAGGCCTAAGACAACATAGCAAGGCAGCAACACATGAAAACACAGCATGGTAGCAACACAACTTAACAACAACATGGTATCATCACAACATGGTTGCAGAACAACATGGTAGCAACACAACATGGTAGCAACACAACATGGTAGCAACACAACATGGTTGCAGAACAACATGGTAGCAACACAACATGGTAGCAACACAACATGGTAGCAGCACAGCATGGTAGCAGAACAACATGACAGCAACATGGTAGCAACACAACATGGTAGCAGCACAACATGGTAGCAGCAAAACATGATAGCAGCACAACACAACATGGTAGCAACACAACATGGTAGCAGCACAACATGGTAGCAGCACAACATGGTAGCAGCACAGCATGGTAGCAGCACAACATGGTAGCAGCACAGCATTGTAGCAGCACAGCATGGTAGCAGCACAACATGGTAGCAGCACAACATGGTAGCAGCACAAAACATGGGACAACCATTATTGGGCACAGACAACAGCACAAAGGGCAAGAAGGTAGAGACAATAATACATCACACAAAGCAGCCACAACTGTCATTAAGAGTGTCCATGGCTGAGTCTTTGAATGAAGAGATGGAGATCAAACTGTCCAGTTTGAGTGTTTGTTGCAGCTCGTTCCAGTCGCTAGCTGCAGCGAACTGAACAGAGGAGCGACCCAGGGATGTGTGTGCTTTGGGGACCAGAATGTGACTGACAGAATGGGTGTTGTATGTGGAGGATGAGGGCTGCAGTAGATATCTCAGATAGGGGGGAGTGAGGCCTAAGAGGGTTTTAAATATAAGCATCTCAACCAGTGGGTCTTGCGACAGGTATACAGAGATGACCAGTTTACAGAGTACAGAGTGCAGTGATGTGTCCTTTAAGGAGCATTGGTGACAAATCTAATGTTCGAATGGTAAAGAACATCTAGCCGCTCGAGAGCACCCTTACCTGCCGATCTATAAATTATGTCTCCGTAATCTAGCATGGGTAGGATGGTCATCTGAATCAGGGTTAGTTTGGCAGCTGTTGTGAAAGAGGAGCGATTACAATAGAGGAAACCTTAACTTTAGACTGCAGCTTTGATATGTGCTGAGAGAAGGTCAGTGTACCTTCTAAACATATTCCTAAGTACTTGTATGAGGTGACTACCTCAAGCTCTTAACCCTCAGAGGTAGTAATCACACCTGTAGGGAGTGGGGCATTCTTCTTATGTTCCAGGATTCATCTCACAACCCCGAGATGAACACTCCACTCCCCACCGGAGCCTGAGAGTCTAGGGGGAACCATAAACCTGCCTCTCAAACGCTCCCTGACCTGTGGGACCTGTGCCCTGATAGGTTACTAGGGAGGTTACTAAGGGGCCAGACATCTGCCCATCCTCCTGACTCTGCAAGCAGTGACAGAGAGCAACATCTGTGTCTCTGTGCATCAACAACTGGACTCACTAACATTTTTCCTGGACTTGTGGGATGGTGTGCATTTGTATATTGTATATTGTTCTTCATAGTTAGTAGTTTCTATAGCTGTACAGCGTCGTTGCGTGTAGCTGGATTATAATATGCGCAGGTAGTATCCAGGGGATGGTTGAAAGTTCCTCACCATGTCCATCCATCCCCATGTCCATCCCATGTCCATCCCCATGTCCATCCCCATGTCCATCCATCCCCATGTCCATCCCCATGTCCATCCCCATGTTCATCCATCCCCATGTCCATCCATCCCCATGTTCATCCATCCCCATGTCCATCCCCATGTCCATCCATCCCCATGTCCATCCATCCCCATGTCCATCCCCATGTCCATCCATACCCATGTCCATCACCATGTCTATCCCCATGTTCATCCATCCCCATGTCCATCCATCCCCATGTCCATCCCCATGTCCATCCATCCCCATGTCCATCCATCCCCATGTCCATCCCCATGTTCATCCATCCCCATGTCCATCCATCCCCATGTCCATCCCCATGTTCATCCATCCCCATGTCCATCCATCCCCATGTTCATCCATCCCCATGTCCATCCCCATGTCCATCCCCATGTCCATCCCCATGTCCATCCCCATGTTCCTCCCCATGTTCCTCCCCATGTCCATCCCCATGTCCATCCCCATGTCCATCCCCATGTTCCTCCCCATGTCCATCCCCATGTCCATCCTCATGTCCATCCCCATGTTCCTCCCCATGTCCATCCCCATGTTCCTCCCCATGTCCATCCATCCCCATGTCCATCCCCATGTCCATCCCCATGTTCCTCCCCATGTTCCTCCCCATGTCCATCCCCATGTCCATCCCCATGTTCCTCCCCATGTACATACCCATGTCCATCCCCATGTTCCTCCCCATGTCCATCTCAATGTTCATCCATCCCCATGTTCATCCCCATGTTCAGCCCCATGTTCATCCATCCCAATGTCCATCCATCCCCATGTCCATCCCCATGTCCATCCATCCCCATGTCCATCCATCCCCATGTTCATCCCCATGTCCATCCATCCCCATGTCCATCCCCATGTCCATCCATCCCCATGTCCATCCATCCCCATGTCCATCCCCATGTCCATCCATCCCTATGTCCATCCATCCCCATGTCCATCCATCCCCATGTCCATCCCCATGTCCATCCCATGTCCATCCATCCCCATGTCCATCCCCATGTCCATCCATCCCCATGTCCATCCCCATGTTCATCCATCCCCATGTCCATCCATCCCCATGTCCATCCCCATGTCCATCCATCCCCATGTCCATCCATCCCCATGTCCATCCATCCCCATGTCCATCCCCATGTTCCTCCCCATGTCCATCCCCATGTCCATCCCCATGTTCCTCCCCATGTCCATCCCCATGTTCCTCCCCATGTCCATCCATCCCCATGTCCATCCATCCCCATGTCCATCCCCATGTCCATCCATCCCCATGTCCATCCCCATGTTCATCCATCCCCATGTTCATCCATCCCCATGTTCATCCATCCGCATGTTCATCCATCCCCATGTTCATCCATCCCCATGTTCATCCCCATGTCCTTGACTAATCTCAAAGGAATGATCTAAGTGAGTCTCAGAAATTGCTAATATATCAATGTTATCTGATGTTAGCAAGCTATCGATGTCATTAATCTGATTTCTAAGGCTACACATATTTATATTGGCTATTTTCAGCCCTTTCCTGGGTAGCTGATCAGAGATAGACATAATACTGAAAAGAGCAAACAAAGAAAAATATAAAAATATACGTTCATCAGTTGGTGTGTGAAAGTGTGAGCTCAACCAACGTGAGGAGAGAAAGAAAGAGAAGGGAAAGAAGGAAACAGAGAAAAAGAGAGAGAGAGAAAGAGAGAAAGAGCAAGAGAGAGAGAGAGAGAGAGAGAGAGAGAGACAGAGAGCAAGAGAGAGAGAGAGAGAAAGAGAGAGAGAAAGAGAGAGAGAGAGAGAGAGAAAGTAAACGTCATGTGTGACTGCATTGCCCAGGGCAATGTTCTCAGAGAAAGACCCATCTGGCAGCCCAGAGTTTGATTGACACATAGTTAAACAATGATGACAAATTCCAAACATGAATGAAAAGATAAACACAACGGCTGCTGAGGTTCAGGCTGAGAGTCCACCTGTATGGGTGGTTTGAGGTTCAGGCTGAGAGTCCACCTGTATGGGTGGTTTGAGGTTCAGGCTGAGAGTCCACCTGTATGGGTGGTTTGAGGTTCAGGCTGAGAGTCCACCTGTATGGGTGGTTTGAGGTTCAGGCTGAGAGTCCACCTGTATGGGTGGTTTGAGGTTCAGGCTGAGAGTCCACCTGTATGGGTGGTTTCAGGTTCAGGCTGAGAGTCCACCTGTATGGGTGGTTTGAGGTTCAGGCTGAGAGTCTACCTGTATGGGTGGTTTGAGGTTCAGGCTGAGAGTCCACCTGTATGGGTGGTTTGAGGTTCAGGCTGAGAGTCCACCTGTATGGGTGGTTTGAGGTTCAGGCTGAGAGTCTACCTGTATGGGTGGTTTGAGGTTCAGGCTGAGAGTCCACCTGTATGGGTGGTTTCAGGTTCAGGCTGAGAGTCCACCTGTATGGGTGGTTTGAGGTTCAGGCTGAGAGTCCACCTGTATGGGTGGTTTGAGGTTCAGGCTGAGAGTCCACCTGTATGGGTGGTTCGGGGTTCAGGCTGAGAGTCCACCTGTATGGGTGGTTTGAGGTTCAGGCTGAGAGTCCACCTGTATGGGTGGTTTGAGGTTCAGGCTGAGAGTCCACCTGTATGCAGTGCTGTGTTTGTGTGAGTGTGTGTGTGCGTGTGCATGTGTGTGAGAGTGTGTTTCTCTGTCTGTCTGTCTGTCTGTCTGTCTGTCTGTCTGTCTGTCTGTCTGTCTGTCTGTCTGTCTGTCTGTCTGTCTGTCTGTCTGTCTGTCTGTCTGTCTGTCTGTCTGTGTGTGTGTGTGAGGCAGCTGAAGTGTGAAGGCTGAGATCAGTCAGACACAGATCTGTAATTTATAATCATCCTGTTGAAGAGACACAGCTCCTTAAAGCACTGTACACTCTTTAAATATTACAGACACAGCTCCTTAAAGCACTGTACACTCTTTAAATATTACAGACACAGCTCCTTACAGTTTTTCTCAGTCGCTTTGGTGCATTTCTTAGATCAAAAGTGCAATTCTTGAAACTACTTGTACAAATTCCAAATCATCTAGTCACTTGTGCACATCATTAAAGCAATTTCTTATTCCTTTAGAGCAAATTGCAATTGATAATGTACAAGTGTCAGCTTTTTTCCACATTATCAATTGCTCATGTCATGTTGATCAAAATGTAGTAGATGGTTCTCTGTTGAATAGTCTTACCCCTCAAAACATCTAGGCATTAGTTCCTTGCATAAGCCATTACATGCAAAATTGTTGAACTATTTGTCATAAACTGTCAAGCATAGTTTTACACATTTCTATTAGACCTTTTGTACAAAAACGTGAATTGATGAATCGTGCAGGTGAAATTGACCCTCACTCATGAAGGAATGTAAAGTGTTAGTTCAACCAACAATCAACCAGTTGTCTAAATTTTTCAAAGGTGCATCTCATGAAGAATCAATTGGCAAGCATATATAGACAGACCAAAAACACAGAGTTGCAATTTTCCAATAATGGATGGACCAGGAAATGAACAGGGTCAACAGCCAAGAGGAGGAGGAAGAAGAGGAGCAAGGATGCATGGTGGAAGGCAAAACAGAGGAAGAGGCAGAAGAGGACATAGGCTCCACCTGGCACAGCCAGAAGAGGACTGGCCACCCCACAATGCCTGGTTCCTCTCTAGGTTTATAATCTCCACCCGGCACAGCCAGAAGAGGACTGGCCACCCCTCATAGCCTGGTTCATCTCTAGGTTTATAATCTCCACCCGGCACAGCCAGAAGAGGACTGGCCACCCCTTATAGCCTGGTGGAAGGTGGAAGGAACATGCAATATATGTACATGTTATGTCACTCTTCCTTACCAAAACAAATTCAACTGTGTGTTCTGGGATATAGCGTATAATGGAGTTGGAATCAAGTTAACCCTCCCACATGCAGAAGACGGGGTCGGAATATCATCGGTCACAGAGCTACTGTGGATTTGCCAGGCCAACGGGGAGGAAATATCACCATGTGTGCTGCTATTTCGGAGCATGGTGTCCTAACCCATATCCCCCTTATAGGGCCATACAACACCCAGCATCTACTCAACTTTTTAGAGACTCTCTACAGGGCTCTCATCCCTGATGATGAGAGGGGTCTGTTTAGAGAGGATTTGCCAAAGTATGTGGTCATTTGTGATAATGTGAGTTTCCATCGATCAAACATAAGGCAATGGTTTGTGACACACCCGAGGATGCTCATAAAATTCCTCCCACCTTATTCACCATTCCTTAAGAAAATTGAGGAGTTATTTTCAGCATGGAGGTGGAAGGTGTACGATCGTTAGCCACACACATAGATGACCCTGCTGGCTGCAATGGATGCAGCATGTGAGGACATCACAGTAGACGCCTGCAAAGGATGGATAAGGAATTCCAAAAGATTCTTTCCACGTTGCATTGGAAGGGAAAATATCCGGTGTGATGTGGATGAGAATATGTGGGCCGACAGACAGGAACGTCTGGATGTGTAGAGACAGCACAACAGTACTGCGGGCAAAGTTGTGCCTTAGGGGTGGTTTCCGGTGTTTCTTTCTAATTTAGTTTTTTTTCCTTTGTGCCTCTTGGGTTGTCCAGTCTCTTTCAATCAATAACTCACATACAGTAATATGTAAATAGTACTGTTGAAATTGATATATGCCATAGAAGTGCAGCCTTGTGCATTTTCAATACAGTAGCTGTCATCCAAACTGTAGCCTAAGTTTACATCAGGTAATACTGTCAAAGTACACCGTTACATTGACAACATGCCTAAACATTTTGACGACCTTGTTCGTGAACAATGACTCAATGACTTATCATTCTGATGACTCTGACATGATCATTGGCATGAATATTTACTTTTGAGAGATGTACTAAGGATTTTTAGTGGCTGACTAGCTTTAGGAACATATCTATTGTATATTGCAGTTTGTACAAATTGTTCTGAGAAATGCACTTATTATTTTGCACATGTTAGGGATGATGTGAAAAATGCACCAAAGCGACTGAGAAAACCTGTAAAGCACTGTACACTCTTTAAATATTACAGACACAGCTCCTTAAAGCACTGTACACTCTTTAAATATTACAGACACAGCTCCTTAAAGCACTGTACACTCTTTAAATATTACAGACACAGCTCCTTAAAGCACTGTACACTCTTTAAATATTACAGACACAGCTCCTTAAAGCACTGTACACTCTTTAAATATTACAGACACCTTATATCTACTGCAGCCCTCATCCTCCACAACCCTCTTAGGCCTCACTCCCCCCTATCTGAGATATCTACTGCAGCCCTCATCCTCCACATACAACACCCCTTCACTCCCCCTTATTTGAGATATCTACTGCAGCCCTCATCCTCCACATACAACACCTGTTCACTCCCCCCTATCTGAGATATCTACTGCAGCCCTCATCCTCCACATACAACACCCGTTCTGCCAGTCACATTTTGTTAAACGTCCCCAAATCACACACATCTCTGGGTCGCTCCTCTTTTCAGTTTGCTGCAGCTAGCGACTGGAATGTGCTGAAACAAACACTCAAACTGGACAGTTTGATCTCCATCTCTTCATTCAAAGACTCAGTCATGGACACTCTTACTGACAGTTGTGGCTGCTTTGTGTGATATATTGTTGTCTCTACCTTTTTGCCCTTTGTGCTGTTGTCTGTGTCCAATAATGCTACCATGTTGTTGTTAGTTTTTGTTGCTACCATGCTGTGATGTCATGTGTTGCTGTCTTGCTATGTTGTTGTCTTAGGTCTCTCTTTATGTCATGTTGTGTTGTCTCTCTTGTCGAGATGTTTGTTTTGTCCTATATTTATATTTTTAATCCCAGCCCCCGGGAGGCCTGTTGCCTTTTTGTAGGCCGTCATTGTAAATAAGAATTTGTTCATAACTGACTTGCCTAGTTAAATAAAGGTAAACAAAATTCTTGCTCACGTTGGTTGAGCTCCCTCCACTTGTTATTCACCTTGGTGGAATGCCCTCAACCTCTTTTCTCATTGTATGTGGAGGATGAGGGCTGCAGTAGATATCTCAGATAGGGGGGAGTGAACAGGTGTTGTATGTGGAGGATGAGGGCTGCAGTAGATATCTCAGATAGAGGGGAGTGAACAGGTGTTGTATGTGGAGGATGAGGGCTGCAGTAGATATCTCAGATAGAGGGGAGTGAACAGGTGTTGTATGTGGAGGGTGAGGGCTGCAGTAGATATCTCAGATAGAGGGGAGTGAACAGGTGTTGTATGTGGAGGATGAGGGCTGCAGTAGATATCTCAGATAGAGGGGAGTGAACAGGTGTTGTATGTGGAGGATGAGGGCTGCAGTAGATATCTCAGATAGAGGGGAGTGAACAGGTGTTGTATGTGGAGGATGAGGGCTGCAGTAGATATCTCAGATAGAGGGGAGTGAACAGGTGTTGTATGTGGAGGATGAGGGCTGCAGTAGGTATCTCAGATAGGGGGGAGTGAACAGGTGTTGTATGTGGAGGATGAGGGCTGCAGTAGATATCTCAGATAGAGGGGAGTGAACAGGTGTTGTATGTGGAGGATGAGGGCTGCAGTAGATATCTCAGATAGGGGGGAGTGAGGCCTAAGAGGGTTTTATAAATAAGCATCAACCAGTGGGTCTTGCGACGGGTATACAGAGATGACCAGTTTACAGAGGAGTATAGAGTGCAGTGATGTGTCCTATAAGGAGCATTGGTGGCAAATCTGATGGCTGAATGGTAAAGAACATCTAGCCACTCGAGAGCACACTTACTTGCCAATCTATAAATCATGTCTCTGTAATCTAGCATGGGTAGGATGGTCATCTGAATCAGGGTTATTCTGGCAGCTGGGATGAAAGAGGAGCGATTACGATAGAGGAAACCTTAATTTTATCCTGCAGCTTTGATATGTGCTGAGAGAAGGACAGTGTACCATCTAGCCATACTCCCAAGTACTTGTATGAAATGACTACCTCAAGCTCTTAACCCTCAGAGGTAGTAATCACACCTGTGGGGAGAGGGGCATTCTTCTTTCCAAACCACATGACCGGGCAGAGAGAGCATGTTGGACACTAAGAGGTTCTGTTGCAGAGCATTTAACACAAAATCCGGGGGAAGGGCCATGTGAATATAAGACTGTGTCTCATCTGCATATACATGGATGAGAGAGCTTCCTACTGTCTGAGCTACATGGTTGAGGTAAATTGAGAAGAGAGTGGGACCTAGGATCGAGCCTTGGGGTACTCCCTTGGTGACAGGCAGTGGCTGAGACAGTAAACGTTCTGATTTTACACACTGCACTCTTTGAGAGATGTAGTTAGCAAACCAGGCTAAAGTCCCCTCATGGACAACAATACTCCTACAATATACTATTATATATCATATACTAATATACTAATATACAATACTACAAGAATGTAAGTGGACGGTGCTTATCCAACTTAAGATGTGGAGCTCAACCAGCGTGAGTAAGAAGTATTAGGAGCCCAACCAATGCTGATGAAGAACTCGGTGGACCCTGCTCTATATTTACTAACTAAAGACCAGGAGGTTTTGAAAACTCTTCGTTTTCCAAATGGCACCTTATTTCCTACAGGATATAGTACACACATTTTGACTAGAGTCCTATGGGCCCAAGTCAGAAGAAGTGTACCATATAGGGAAAAGGGTGCCATTTGGAATGCAGTCTGTGAACTAAGTCCCTCATCTCAGTGGAGTTCTATTTTAGAGGTCTGTTAGCATTTCCTGCTGTGAGGTGTCAGTTGATTTAGGTCCTCTAATGGGAGAAAGCATTAAGACATAAACAGGAACACAGCAGACAGAACTGCTCCATCCTCTGCCAGGGTTCTGATTCCGTCCACCCCTCCCTCCCCTTCAACCCAGGAACACTGTGAATGCATACAGATCAGGAAACTAGGCGTATGTTGTGCGTCACTACTTCACAGGAGAGCCATTTGAATGTAAACTTTTTTTCAATCAAAATGTGTTTTTTGACAGAAATGCCTTCTGGAACATGTGCATTTTCATATGCCGTAATAACAAACTTGTATTCGAACTGTAAATACGAATAAAATTGTTCAATTACAAGCCTAGTTGGTTTAGCCACAGAAAAAGTCAGCAACCTTCCCGCTAGCAATGATTGGCTGACATAAGTGGGCTGGACATGCCGAGAGATGAGTTCGGATTGGTCTGCCATGTAGCAGGCTTCTTTCTATAACATGAGCTGCTTAGTATGTCTAGGTAATCCTTTCTAACACAGCTTTTTTAAAGATATCAGCGAAGCAGAACTACAGAAGTGTTGATCTCCACTTTTTGGAGGGACGAATTTTTCAATCAGTGGAATTAGAGTGTGAGGAGGTGGAGAAACAGGAACACAGCAGTTGTATAAAACGGATTACATCTTCAATCAAAGGGCAACCGTGGCATCCGTGACAGAGAGGGAGAAGTGTCCATCCATGTATATGGGTAAAATAGTCTAGCTAGCTACATATATATTACATATAGATATTACACTTTTCTAATTTAGTCAGAAAGTCATTTTCATTTCAAGTTAATGTGTACTGTTAGCTAGCTAGCTAATGTGAGCTGTCTGGCTAGCTAGCTAATGTCTCTGTAGAATTATTGTTTGTATCTCAGAGCCATTTGCTTGTTATTGTTAACTTGTTAGTTAGCTAACATTGAACATGTTTTTTTATTTCTTTCACCTTTAGAACACCTTTATTTAACCAGGTAGGCCAGTTGAGAACACATTTATTTGACCAGGTAGGCCAGTTGAGAACACCTTTATTTAACCAGGTAGGCCAGTTGAGAACACCTTTATTTAACCAGGTAGGCCAGTTGAGAACAAGTTCTCATTTACAACTGCGACCTGACCAAGATAAAGCAAAGCAGTGCGTCACAAACAACAACACAGAGTTACACATGGAATAAACAAACATACAGTCAATAACACAATAGAAAACAAAGTCTATATACAGTGTGTTAAAATGAGGTAAGATAAGGGAGGTAAGGCAATAAATAGGCCATAGTGGCAAAATAATTACAATTTAGCAATTAAACACTGGAGTGATCGATGTGCAGAAGATGAATGTGCAAGTAGAGATACATCACCACACCACCGTGGCGGAGATCTTTGTGGGCTATACTCAGCCTTGTCTCAGGATGGTAAGTTGGTGGTTGAAGATATCCCTCTAGTGGTGTGGGGCTGTGCTTTGGCAAAGTGGGTGGGGTTATATACTTCCTGTTTGGCCCTGTCCGGGGTGTCCTCGGATGGGGCCACAGTGTCTCCTGACCCCTCCTGTCTCAGCCTCCAGTATTTATGCTGCAGTAGTTTATGTGTCGGGGGGCTAGGGTCAGTTTGTTATATCTGGAGTACTTCTCCTGTCCTATCCAGTGTCCTGTGTGAATTTAATTGTGCTCTCTCTAATTCTCTCTTTCTCTCTTTCTCTCTCTCGGAGGACCTGAGCCCTAGGACCATGTCTCAGGACTACCTGGCATGATGACTCCTTGCTGTCCCCAGCCCACCTGGCCGTGGTGCTGCTCCAGTTTCAACTGTTCTGCCTGCGGCTACGGAACCCTGACCTGTTCACATTTAATCTGGAGTGCCAGAGTGCGCTCTGGGCATTCCGTCGTCAGATTGTCCGTTCGTAAGTAAATTCAGAGCGTTTCGCATGGTTGATCTGAACGTTCTGACCTCACACTGGACGCTCTGGCTGAGGAGTAGGGTTGATCTGAACGTTCTAACATAACAACAGCAGTCAAGCATCCAAGCTAACTGGCTAACATTGGCTAGCTTGCTAGCTACTGCCAGACACAAATGAGAGAACACCTCACTCTGACCATTTTTACTGACCCTAGTAGAGCTGGTTAGGCTGTTTTCCTGTTTCCCAGAGCGTTGGTGACTGTAACTGGGCTGCTGGCAACAATTTAATGACTCTATTTTTGCCAACATTTAATGACACCGTCCGTATTCAACTGGTGTTGAGAATTTGTAAATTCGTCAGTTAATAATCTGACCTCTGGCAGACTCAGACGAGATCTGAAATCAGTGTAGAAAGATGACGCAGTGACATCAAGAACACTCTATTGACATAGGAAGGCAGTGAGTTTCTGCGCAACAGCCTTTTCTAAAATTTTGAGAGGAATGGAAGATTCGATATAGGCCCCTAGTTTTTATATTTTCTGGGTCAAGGTTTGGCTTTTTCAAGAGAGGCTTTATTACTGCCACTTTTAGTGAGTTTGGTACACATCTGGTGGATAGAGAGCCGTTTATTATGTTCAACATAGGAGGGTCAAACACAGTAAAAAAACATTTCAAATTTTGCAACATAAGACCAAATGGAGGCTGTCGGTCACAAATGGCACCCTATTCCCTACATAGTGCACTGTGTTTGACCAGGGCCCCTAGGGAATAATGTGCTATTTGGGATGCAGCCCGTCCATCCATCTGGAGCAGGAAATGACAGTGGGTGACTGATTGGAGATGGGGCTGATGGACTTCATGCTTGTATAAAGAAAGACAGCTTTTCACTGCGTTGAGAAATGAAATTCCTTCAGTCAGGTCGAGAGAGTGAGAGAGAGAGAGAGAGAGAGAACGAGAGAGAGAGAGAGAATGAGAGAGAGAGAGAGAGAGAGAGAGAGAGAGAGAGAGAGAGAGAGAGAGAGAGAGAGAGAGAGAGAGAGAGAGAGAAGGAGAGAGAGAGAGAGAGAGAGAGAGAGAGAGAGAGAGAGAGAGAGAGAGAGAGAGAGAGAGAGAGAGAGAGAGAGAAGGAGAGAGAGAGAGAAGGAGAGAGAGAGAAGAGAGAGAGAGAGAGAGAGAGAGAGAGAGAGAGAGAGAGAGAGAGAGAGAGAGAGAGAGAGAGAGAGAGAGAGCAAATAAAGAAAACATGGTAGAGTTTAGGCGAGAGGTCAGAGAAACCCTCATTACATAGTAATTATCCCTCAGAAAGCCTTTCCTACAGAGATCCAGTTTAAAAGTAAATCCAACTTTTAGGGCTTTTTAGAAGTAAGACATGATGAGAGCAAGAGAGAGATCGAGAGAGATCGAGAGAGAGAGAGAGAATATAAAATAAATAGGTGTATAGACCTTCTCGGTTCCTCTCCAGTAACAAGTTTCAGGCGGACTGATGGTGAACAGCAAAAGGATTTTACCGATCATGCTGTTGGTCTGTGCAGCATCATGCTGTTGGTCTGTGCAGCATCATGCTGTTGGTCTGTGCAGCATCATGCTGTTGGTCTGTGCAGCATCATGCTGTTGGTCTGTGCAGCATCATGCTGTTGGTCTGTGCAGCATCATGCTGCTTGTCTGTGCAGCATCATGCTGTTGGTCTGTGCAGCATCATGCTGTTGGTCTGTGCAGCATCATGCTGTTGGTCTGTGCAGCATCATGCTGTTGGTCTGTGCAGCACCGCTATACCTCTGGGTTTCCCCATCAAGCCACGTCATAGACCATTTATGCTGCTTCTATGGAGTCCCACATGGTAACCTATTACCTAGGGCCCTAGTCAAAAAGAGTGCACTATATGTAGGCAATAGGGCCCTGGCCTGAAGTAGTGCACTATGTAGGGAATAGGGCCCTGGTATAAAGTAGTGCACTATATAGGGTACAGGGCTCTGGTATAAAGTAGTGCACTATATAGGGAATAGGGCCCTGGTCTAAAGTAGTGCACTATGTAGGGAATAGGGCCCTGGAATAAAGTAGTGCACTATATAGGGTACAGGGCTCTGGTCTAAAGTAGTGCATTATATAGGGAATAGGGCCCTGGTCTAAAGTAGTGCACTATATAGGGAATATGGTCCTGGTCTAAAGTAGTCCACTATATAGGGAATAGGGTGCCTTTTGGGACGGAAGCCAATAAATGCTTTCCATGTGTGGACCTAATCAGGCATTATGTTGGGATTCATATGAAATGGTTTTCTGTTAATGTTTGCTCTAAAACTGAACAGCACTTCTTTGTCTCACAAAGGGCTGTCTCTCTTTGTCTCACAAAGGCCTGTCTCTCTTTGTCTCACAAAGGGCTGTCTCTCTTTGTCTCACAAAGGGATGTCTCTCTTTGTCTCACAAAGGGCTGTCTCTCTTTGTCTCACAAAGGCCTGTCTCTCTTTGTCTCACAACGGGATGTCTCTCTTTGTCTCACTAAGAGGCTATCTTTCTTTGTCTCACAAAGGCCTGTCTCTCTTTGTCTCACAAAGGCCTGTCTCTCTTTGTCTCACAAAGGCCTGTCTCTCTTTGTCTCACAAAGGGGCTGTCCCTCTTTGTCTCACCACAGGGCTGTCGTGCTTTGTCTCACCACGGGGCTGTCTCTCTTTGTCTCACAACGGGGCTGTCTCTCTTTGTCTCACAACGGGATGTCTCTCTTTGTCTCACTAAGAGGCTATCTTTCTTTGTCTTAACATGGGGCTGTCTTTCTGTGTGTTGGGTTGTCTTTCTTTGTCTCACCACGGGGCTGTCGTTCTTTGTCTCACCACAGGGCTGTCTTTCTGTGTCTCACCACGGAGCTGTCGTTCTTTGTCTCACCACGGGGCTGTCGTGCTTTGTCTCACCACAGGGCTGTCGTTCTTTGTCTCACCACGGGGCTGTCGTGCTTTGTCTCACCACGGGGCTGTCGTTCTTTGTCTCACAACGGGGCTGTCTCTCTTTGTCTCACCACGGGGCTGTCGTTCTTTGTCTCACCACAGGGCTGTCTTTCTGTGTCTCACCACAGGGCTGTCGTGCTTTGTCTCACCACGGGGCTGTCGTGCTTTGTCTCACCACGGGGCTGTCGTGCTTTGTCTCACCACGGGGCTGTCGTGCTTTGTCTCACCACGGGGCTGTCGTGCTTTGTCTCACCACAGGGCTGTCGTGCTTTGTCTCACCACGGGGCTGTCGTGCTTTGTCTCACCACGGGGCTGTCGTGCTTTGTCTCACCACAGGGCTGTCGTTCTTTGTCTCACCACAGGGCTGTCGTGCTTTGTCTCACCACAGGGCTGTCGTGCTTTGTCTCACCACGGGGCTGTCGTGCTTTGTCTCACCACGGGGCTGTCGTCCTTTGTGTCACCACGGGGCTGTCGTCCTTTGTCTCACCACAGGGCTGTCGTTCTTTGTCTCACCACGGGGCTGTCGTGCTTTGTCTCACCACGGGGCTGTCGTTCTTTGTCTCACCACGGGGCTGTCGTTCTTTGTCTCACCACGGGGCTGTCTTTAAAATATAACATACGGCATATGAGTTTTGTCTTAAACACAGACCCACTCAGTTATTACACTGCAACTTTGAACTCTGTTTTCAAGAGCAGTTCTGAGCTGTTCATAGACAGTTTATCCTTGTCCATTTTATACAAACAGATTAATCTGTTCATAGACAGTTTATCCTTGTCCATTTTATACAAACAGATTAATCTGACATTATTATGAATGATGGATGTTAATTAATATTAATAATAATAATAATAATATTATATGCATTAAAGTGCTGACTGGGTTTAGATGTAATGGGGATAACATACTATTAGTGTGTTGTTCTAGTTGGCAGCTCACCCAGCTCCCCTAGAATAGTCTGGTGCTGTCCTGTTCCACTACTGTCTATTACTGTGTCAAACACAGAGAATAGTCTGGTGCTGTCCTGTTCCACTACTGTCTATTACTGTGTCAAACACAGAGAATAGTCTGGTGCTGTAATACTGTCTATTACTGTGTCAAACACAGAGAATAGTCTGGTGCTGTCCTGTTCCACTACTGTCTATTACTGTAAAACACAGAAAATAGTCTGGTGCTGTCCTGTTCCAATAATAATAATCTGTTACTGTAAAATAAGAATAGTCTGGTGCTGTCCTAATCCAATAATAATATTACTAATCAAAACAGAGAATAGTCTAATATTAATAATTCCAATACTGTCTGTTAATAAACACAGAGAATAGTCTATGCTGTCCTGTTCCACTATAATAATAGTCTGGTGCTGTCCTGTTCCACTACTGTCTATTAAAACACAGAGAATAGTCTGGTGCTGTCCTGTTCCACTACTGTCTATTACTGTGTCAAACACAGAGAATAGTCTGGTGCTGTCCTGTTCCACTACTGTCTGTTACTGTGTCAAACACAGAGAATAGTCTGGTGCTGTCCTGTTCCACTACTGTCTGTTACTGTGTCAAACACAGAGAATAGTCTGGTGCTGTCCTGTTCCACTACTGTCTATTACTGTGTCAAACACAGAGAATAGTCTGGTGCTGTCCTGTTCCACTACTGTCTGTTACTGTGTCAAACACAGAGAATAGTCTGGTGCTGTCCTGTTCCACTACTGTCTATTACTGTGTCAAACACAGAGGTTTCACATTGACCCTGATTAAAAGCTGTAAGGAATTGTTTTACATTTTAACTCTAATAGTGTTAAATTTAACACTCAAAAATGGTCTGTTTTCACACACTACACCGTCCTAATTGTACAGTAATGATATCATTTACACTGCCTAACACAGGCTGTTGCTGCATCCACTAATGTAAAGTGTTGAAAATCAAAATTGTTAAAATGTTTTGAAACGGTTCAAAATCCACAAAACGGTTTTCTTTTTCTTTTTCCTTTTTTGAAGCAGTCTTGAATTGTATGTTAACTCCCAAACCTAAACCCCACATTACAGTGCACAGACTGTTTATTCAACATGTTAAATATAACAGCATCATCCCTGTTTCTTATATTGCTTAAAACCTCCCGAGGCTGGTCTGTTGGTCAGCCTGATGCTGGCCTCATCCCAAATGGCACCCTATTATTCCCTATATACGGTTGACCAGAACCATATGGGCCCTGGTGAAAAGAAGTGCACTACATAGGGATTAGGCTGCCATTTTGGGATTCAGACTCTGACTGTGGTTTGGATCTACAGACTGTAACAGCTATTTGGTCAAGCAGCTATGAAATAATACATGATTGTGTTTCTGCTCTGCAATTTATTAACCTAGATGTTATCTCACTTCCTGACATTACTTCTATACTACCACTTGTCATTTTCATCCAATTAGTTTTGAAACAGTAATGGTCTGTTCTAACTCATAATCAGAATAATATGTTCAGAGTTCATAAAAGGCCCGGTTCCATTTCACACGCTGAATATTTGTTAGTTTTTTCTGTTTAGAATACTTTTTTTCACACCAGATACAAACATAAACATACAAACAACAGTTTACACCGACCTGACACAGCCTGGTATAGAGGTCCTGGATGGCAGGAAGCTTGGTCCCAGTGATGTACTGGGCCTTCTTCTGACACCGCCTGGTATAGAGGTCCTGGATGGCAGGAAGCTTGGTCCCAGTGATGTACTGGGCCTTCCTCTGACACCGCCTGGTATAGAGGTCCTGGATGGCAGGAAGCTTGGCCCCAGTGATGTACTGGGCCTTCTTCTGACACCGCCTGGTATAGAGGTCCTGGATGGCAGGAAGCTTGGTCCCAGTGATGTACTGGGCCTTCTTCTGACACCGCCTGGTATAGAGGTCCTGGATGGCAGGAAGCTTGGCCCCAGTGATGTACTGGGCCTTCTTCTGACACCGCCTGGTATAGAGGTCCTGGATGGCAGGAAGCGTGGTCCCAGTGATGTACTGGGCCTTCTTCTGACACCGCCTGGTATAGAGGTCCTGGATGGCAGGAAGCTTGGTCCCAGTGATGTACTGGGCCTTCTTCTGACACCGCCTGGTATAGAGGTCCTGGATGGCAGGAAGCTTGGTCCCAGTGATGTACTGGGCCTTCTTCTGACACCGCCTGGTATAGAGGTCCTGGATGGCAGGAAGCTTGGCCCCAGTGATGTACTGAGCTGTAAGCCTGGGGGCTGGAGGTGTGACCAGGTACTAGGGTTGGAGATGTGACTAGGTACTAGGGATGGAGGTGGTCACATCTCCATCCCTAGTACCTGGTAACATCTCCATCCCTAGTACCTGGTCACATCTCCATCCCTAGTACCTGGTCACACCTCCATCCCTAGTACCTGGTCACATCTCCATCCCTAGTACCTGGTCACATCTCCATCTCTAGTACCTGGTCACACCTCCATCCCTAGTACCTGGTCACACCTCCATCCCCAGTACCTGGTCACATCTCCATCCCCAGTACCTGGTCACATCTCCTTCCCTAGTACCTGGTCACACCTCCATCCCTAGTACCGGGCCACATCTCCATCCCCAGTACCTGGTCACACCTCCATCCCTAGTACCTGGTCACACCTCCATCCCTAGTCACACCTCCATCCCTAGTACCTGGTCACATCTCCATCCCTAGTACCTGGTCACATCTCCATCCCTAGTACCTGGTCACATCTCGATCCCTAGTACCTGGTAACATCTCCATCCTTGTCAAATCTCCATCCCTAGTCGCATCTCCATCCCTAGCACCTGGTCACATCTCCATCCCTAGTACCTGGTCACATCTCCATCCCTAGTCAAACCTCCATCCCTAGTCGCATCTCCATCCCTAGCACCTGGTCACATCTCCATCCCCAGTACCTGGTCACACCTCCATCCCTAGTCCCTGGTCACATCTCCATCCCTAGTACCTGGTCACATCTCCTTCCCTAGTACCTGGTCACACCTCCATCCCTAGTACCGGGCCACATCTCCATCCCTAGTACCTGGTCACATCTCCATCCCCAGTACCTGGTCACATCTCCATCCCTAGTACCTGGTCACACCTCCATCCCTAGTACCTGGTCACACCTCCATCCCTAGTACCTGGTCACACCTCCATCCCTAGTACCTGGTCACATCTCCATCCCTAGTACCTGGTCACATCTCCATCCCTAGTACCTGGTCACATATCCATCCCTAGTACCTGGTCACATCTCCATCCCCAGTACCTGGTCACATCTCCATCCCCAGTACCTGGTCACATCTCCATCCCTAGTCACACCTCCATCCCCAGTACCTGGTCACATCTCCATCCCCAGTACCTGGTCACATCTCCATCCCTAGTCACACCTCCATCCCTAGTACCTGGTCACATCTCCATCCCTAGTACCTGGTCACATCTCCATCCCTAGTACCTGGTAACATCTCCATCCCTAGTACCTGGTCACATCTCCATCCCTAGTACCTGGTCACATCTCCATCCCTAGTACCTGGTCACATCTCCATCCCTAGTCACACCTCCATCCCTAGTACCTGGTCACATCTCCATCCCTAGTACCTGGTCACACCTCCATCCCTAGTACCTGGTCACACCTCCATCCCTAGTACCTGGTCACACCTCCATCCCTAGTACCTGGTCACATCTCCATCCCCAGTACCTGGTCACATCTCCATCCCCAGTACCTGGTCACACCTCCATCCCTAGTACCTGGTCACATCTCCATCCCCAGTACCTGGTCACACCTCCATCCCTAGTACCTGGTCACATCTCCATCCCCAGTACCTGGTCACACCTCCATCCCTAGTACCTAGTCACATCTCCAACCCTAGTACCTGGTCACATCTCCATGCCTAGTACCTGGTCACATCTCCATCCCTAGTACCTGGTCACATCTCCATCCCTAGTACCTGGTCACATCTCCATCCCTAGTACCTGGTCACATCTCCATCCCTAGTACCTAGTCATACCTCCATGCCTAGTACCTGGTCACATCTCCATCCCTAGTACCTGGTCACATCTCCATCCCTAGTACCTGGTCACATCTCCATCGCTAGTACCCGGTCACACCTCCATCCCTAGTCACACCTCCATCCCTAGTACCTGGTCACATCTCCATCCCTAGTACCTGGTCACATCTCCATCCCTAGTACCTGGTCACATCTCCATCCCTAGTACCTGGTCACATCTCCATCCCCAGTACCTGGTCACATCTCCATCCCTAGTACCTGGTCACATCTCCATCGCTAGTACCTGGTAACATCTCCATCCCTAGTCAAACCTCCATCCCTAGTCGCATCTCCATCCCTAGCACCTGGTCACATCTCCATCCCCAGTACCTGGTCACATCTCCATCCCTAGTACCTGGTCACATCTCCATCCCTAGTACCTGGTCACATCTCCATCCCTAGTACCTGGTCACATCTCCATCCCTAGTACCTGGTAACATCTCCATCCTTGTCAAACCTCCATCCCTAGTCGCATCTCCATCCCTAGCACCTGGTCACATCTCCATCCCTAGTACCTGGTCACATCTCCATCCCTAGTCAAACCTCCATCCCTAGTCGCATCTCCATCCCTAGCACCTGGTCACATCTCCATCCCCAGTACCTGGTCACACCTCCATCCCTAGTCCCTGGTCACATCTCCATCCCTAGTACCTGGTCACATCTCCTTCCCTAGTACCTGGTCACACCTCCATCCCTAGTACCTGGTCACATCTCCATCCCTAGTACCTGGTCACATCTCCATCCCCAGTACCTGGTCACATCTCCATCCCTAGTACCTGGTCACACCTCCATCCCTAGTACCTGGTCACACCTCCATCCCTAGTACCTGGTCACACCTCCATCCCTAGTACCTGGTCACATCTCCATCCCTAGTACCTGGTCACATCTCCATCCCTAGTACCTGGTCACATCTCCATCCCTAGTACCTGGTCACATCTCCATCCCCAGTACCTGGTCACATCTCCATCCCCAGTACCTGGTCACATCTCCATCCCTAGTCACACCTCCATCCCTAGTACCTGGTCACATCTCCATCCCTAGTACCTGGTCACATCTCCATCCCTAGTACCTGGTAACATCTCCATCCCTAGTACCTGGTCACATCTCCATCGCTAGTACCCGGTCACACCTCCATCCCTAGTCACACCTCCATCCCTAGTACCTGGTCACATCTCCATCCCTAGTACCTGGTCACATCTCCATCCCTAGTACCTGGTCACATCTCCATCCCTAGTACCTGGTCACATCTCCATCCCCAGTACCTGGTCACATCTCCATCCCTAGTACCTGGTCACATCTCCATCGCTAGTACCTGGTAACATCTCCATCCCTAGTCAAACCTCCATCCCTAGTCGCATCTCCATCCCTAGCACCTGGTCACATCTCCATCCCCAGTACCTGGTCACATCTCCATCCCTAGTACCTGGTCACATCTCCATCCCTAGTACCTGGTCACATCTCCATCCCTAGTACCTGGTCACATCTCCATCCCTAGTACCTGGTAACATCTCCATCCTTGTCAAACCTCCATCCCTAGTCGCATCTCCATCCCTAGCACCTGGTCACATCTCCATCCCTAGTACCTGGTCACATCTCCATCCCTAGTCAAACCTCCATCCCTAGTCGCATCTCCATCCCTAGCACCTGGTCACATCTCCATCCCTAGTACCGGGCCACATCTCCATCCCTAGTACCTGGTCACACCTCCATCCCTAGTCACACCTCCATCCCTAGTACCTGGTCACATCTCCATCCCCAGTACCTGGTCACATCTCCATCCCTAGTACCTGGTCACACCTCCATCCCTAGTACCTGGTCACATCTCCATCCCTAGTACCTGGTCACATCTCCATCCCTAGTACCTGGTCACATCTCCATCCCTAGTACCTGGTCACATCTCCATCCCTAGTACCTGGTCACATCTCCATCCCCAGTACCTGGTCACATCTCCATCCCCAGTACCTGGTCACATCTCCATCCCTAGTACCTGGTCACATCTCCATCCCTAGTACCTGGTCACATCTCCATCCCTAGTACCTGGTAACATCTCCATCCCTAGTACCTGGTCACATCTCCATCCCTAGTACCTGGTCACACCTCCATCCCTAGTACCTGGTCACATCTCCATCCCTAGTACCTGGTCACATCTCCATCCCTAGTACCTGGTCACACCTCCATCCCTAGTACCTGGTCACACCTCCATCCCTAGTACCTGGTCACATCTCCATCCCCAGTACCTGGTCACATCTCCATCCCTAGTACCTGGTCACACCTCCATCCCTAGTACCTGGTCCACATCTCCATCCCTAGTACCTGGTCACATCTCCATCCCTAGTACCTGGTCACACCTCCATCCCTAGTCACACCTCCATCCCTAGTACCTGGTCACATCTCCATCCCTAGTACCTGGTAACATCTCCATCCCTAGTACCTGGTCACATCTCCATCCCTAGTCAAACCTCCATCCCTAGTCGCATCTCCATCCCTAGCACCTGGTCACATCTCCATCCCCAGTACCTGGTCACATCTCCATCCCTAGTACCTGGTCACATCTCCATCCCTAGTACCTGGTCACATCTCCATCCCTAGTACCTGGTCACATCTCCATCCCTAGTACCTGGTCACATCTCCATCCCTAGTACCTGGTCACATCTCCATCCCCAGTACCTGGTCACATCTCCATCCCTAGTACCTGGTCACACCTCCATCCCTAGTACCTGGTCACATCTCCATCCCTAGTACCTGGTCACACCTCCATCCCTAGTACCTGGTCACATCTCCATCCCTAGTACCTGGTCACATCTCCATCCCTAGTACCTGGTCACACCTCCATCCCTAGTACCTGGTCACATCTCCATCCCTAGTACCTGGTCACATCTGGTCACATCTCCATCCCTAGTACCTGGTCACATCTCCATCCTAGTACCTGGTCACATCTCCATCCCTAGTACCTGGTCACATCTCCATCCCTAGTACCTGCTCACATCTCCATCCCTAGTACCTGGTCACATCTCCTTCCCTAGTACCTGGTCACACCTCCATCCCTAGTACCTGGTCACATCTCCATCCCTAGTACCTGGTCACATCTCCATCCCTAGTACCTGGTCACATCTCCATCCCTAGTACCTGGTCACATCTCCATCCCTAGTACCTGGTCACATCTCCATCCCTAGTACCTGGTCACATCTCCATCCCTAGTACCTGGTCACATCTCCATCCCTAGTACCTGGTCACATCTCCATCCCCAGTACCTGGTCACATCTCCATCCCTAGTACCTGGTCACATCTCCATCCCTAGTACCTGGTCACATCTCCATCCCTAGTACCTGGTCACATCTCCATCCCTAGTACCTGGTCACATCTCCATCCCTAGTACCTGGTCACATCTCCATCCCTAGTACCTGGTCACATCTCCATCCCTAGTACCTGGTCACATCTCCATCCCTAGTACCTGGTCACATCTCCATCCCTAGTAACATCTCCATCCCTAGTACCTGGTCACACTCCATCCCTAGTACCTGGTCACATCTCCATCCTAGTACCTGGTCACATCTCCATCCCTAGTACCTGGTCACATCTCCATCCCTAGTACCTGGTCACATCTCCATCCCTAGTACCTGGTCACATCTCCATCCCTAGTACCTGGTCACATCTCCATCCCTAGTCACACCTCCATCCCTAGTACCTGGTCACATCTCCATCCCTAGTACCTGGTCACATCTCCATCCCTAGTACCTGGTCACATCTCCATCCCTAGTACCTGGTCACATCTCCATCCCTAGTACCTGGTCACATCTCCATCCTAGTACCTGGTCACATCTCCATCCCTAGTACCTGGTCACATCTCCATCCCTAGTACCTGGTCACATCTCCATCCCTAGTACCTGGTCACATCTCCATCCCTAGTACCTGGTCACATCTCCATCCCTAGTACCTGGTCACATCTCCATCCCTAGTACCTGGTCACATCTCCATCCCTAGTACCTGGTCACATCTCCATCCCTAGTACCTGGTCACACATCTCCATCCCTAGTACCTGGTCACATCTCCATCCCTAGTACCTGGTCACATCTCCATCCCTAGTACCTGGTCACATCTCCATCCTAGTACCTGGTCACATCTCCATCCCTAGTACCTGGTCACATCTCCATCCCTAGTACCTGGTCACATCTCCATCCCTAGTACCTGGTCACATCTCCATCCTAGTACCTGGTCACATCTCCATCCCTAGTACCTGGTCACATCTCCATCCCTAGTACCTGGTCACATCTCCATCCCTAGTACCTGGTCACACCTCCATCCCTAGTCACACCATCTCCATCCCTAGTACCTGGTCACATCTCCATCCCTAGTACCTGGTCACATCTCCATCCCTAGTACCTGGTCACATCTCCATCCCTAGTACCTGGTCACATCTCCATCCCTAGTACCTGGTCACATCTCCATCCCCAGTACCTGGTCACACCTCCATCCCTAGTACCTGGTCACATCTCCATCCCTAGTACCTGGTCACATCTCCATCCCTAGTACCTGGTCACATCTCCATCCCCAGTACCTGGTCACATCTCCATCCCTAGTACCTGGTCACATCTCCATCCCTAGTACCTGGTCACATCTCCATCCCTAGTACCTGTCACATCTCCATCCCTAGTACCTGGTCACATCTCCATCCCTAGTACCTGGTCACATCTCCATCCCTAGTACCTGGTCACATCTCCATCCCTAGTACCTGGTCACATCTCCATCCTGGTCACATCTCCATCCTAGTACCTAGTCACATCTCCATCCCTAGCACCTGGTCACATCTCCATCCCTAGTACCTGGTCACATCTCCATCCCTAGTACCTGTCACACTCCATCCCTAGTACCTGGTCACATCTCCATCCCTAGTACCTGGTCACATCTCCATCCTAGTACCTGGTCACATCTCCATCCCTAGTACCTGGTCACATCTCCATCCCTAGTACCTGGTCACATCTCCATCCCTAGTACCTAGTCATACCTCCATGCCTAGTACCTGGTCACATCTCCATCCCTAGTCAAACCTCCATCCCTAGTCGCATCTCCATCCCTAGCACCTGGTCACATCTCCATCCCCAGTACCTGGTCACATCTCCATCCCTAGTACCTGGTCACATCTCCATCCCTAGTACCTGGTCACATCTCCATCCCTAGTACCTGGTCACATCTCGATCCCTAGTACCTGGTAACATCTCCATCCTTGTCAAACCTCCATCCCTAGTCGCATCTCCATCCCTAGCACCTGGTCACATCTCCATCCCTAGTACCTGGTCACATCTCCATCCCTAGTCACACCTCCATCCCTAGTACCTGGTCACATCTCCATCCCCAGTACCTGGTCACACCTCCATCCCTAGTACCTAGTCACATCTCCAACCCTAGTACCTGGTCACATCTCCATGCCTAGTACCTGTTCACATCTCCATCCCTAGTACCTGGTCACATCTCCATCCCTAGTACCTGGTCACATCTCCATCCCTAGTACCTGGTCACATCTCCATCCCTAGTACCTAGTCATACCTCCATGCCTAGTACCTGGTCACATCTCCATCCCTAGTACCCATCCCTAGGTCACATCTCCATCCCTAGTACCTGGTCACATCTCCATCCCTAGTACCTGGTCACATCTCCATCCCTAGTACCTGGTCACATCTCCATCCCTAGTACCTGGTCACATCTCCATCCCTAGTACCTGGTCACATCTCCATCCCTAGTACCTGGTCACATCTCCATCCTAGTACCTGGTCACATCTCCATCCCTAGTACCTGGTCACATCTCCATCCCTAGTACCTGGTCACATCTCCATCCCTAGTCACACTCCATCCCTAGTACCTGGTCACATCTCCATCCCCAGTACCTGGTCACATCTCCATCCCTAGTACCTGGTCACATCTCCATCCCTAGTACCTGGTCACATCTCCATCCCTAGTACCTGGTCACATCTCCATCCCTAGTACCTGGTCACATCTCCATCCCTAGTACCTGGTCACATCTCCATCCCTAGTACCTGGTCACATCTCCATCCCTAGTACCTGGTCACATCTCCATCCCCAGTACCTGGTCACATCTCCATCCCTAGTACCTGGTCACATCTCCATCCCTAGTACCTGGTCACATCTCCATCCCTAGTACCTGGTCACATCTCCATCCCTAGTCACATCTCCATCCCTAGTACCTGGTCACATCTCCATCCTAGTACCTGGTCACATCTCCATCCCTAGTACCTGGTCACATCTCCATCCCTAGTACCTGGTCACATCTCCATCCCCAGTACCTGGTCACATCTCCATCCCTAGTACCTGGTCACATCTCCATCCCTAGTACCTGGTCACATCTCCATCCCTAGTCAAACCTCCATCCCTAGTCCTGGTCATCTCCATCCCTAGTACCTGGTCACATCTCCATCCCCAGTACCTGGTCACATCTCCATCCCTAGTACCTGGTCACATCTCCATCCCTAGTACCTGGTCACATCTCCATCCCTAGTACCTGGTCACATCTCCATCCCTAGTACCTGGTCACATCTCCATCCCCAGTACCTGGTCACATCTCCATCCCTAGTACCTGGTCACATCTCCATCCCTAGTACCTGGTCACATCTCCATCCCTAGTCACCTCCCTAGTCACATCTCCATCCCTAGTACCTGGTCACATCTCCATCCCCAGTACCTGGTCACATCTCCATCCCTAGTACCTGGTCACATCTCCATCCCTAGTACCTGGTCACATCTCCATCCCTAGTACCTGGTCACATCTCCATCGCTAGTATCTGGTCACATCTCCATCCTAGTACCTGGTCACATCTCCATCCCTAGTACCTGGTCACATCTCCATCCCTAGTACCTGGTCACACCTCCATCCCTAGTACCTGGTCACACCTCCATCCCTAGTACCTGGTCACACCTCCATCCCTAGTACCTGGTCACATCTCCATCCCTAGTACCTGGTCACATCTCCATCCCTAGTACCTGGTCACATCTCCATCCCTAGTACCTGGTCACATCTCCATCCCTAGTACCTGGTCACATCTCCATCCCTAGTACCTGGTCACATCTCCATCCCTAGTCACACCTCCATCCCTAGTACCTGGTCACATCTCCATCCCTAGTACCTGGTCACATCTCCATCCCTAGTACCTGGTCACATCTCCATCCCTAGTACCTGGTCACATCTCCATCCTAGTACCTGGTCACACTCCATCCCTAGTCACACCTCCATCCCTAGTACCTGGTCACATCTCCATCCCTAGTACCTGGTCACATCTCCATCCCTAGTACCTGGTCACATCTCCATCCCTAGTACCTGGTCACATCTCCATCCCCAGTACCTGGTCACATCTCCATCCCTAGTACCTGGTCACATCTCCATCCCTAGTACCTGGTCACATCTCCATCCCTAGTCAAACCTCCATCCTGGTCACATCTCCATCCCTAGTACCTGGTCACATCTCCATCCCTAGTACCTGGTCACATCTCCATCCCTAGTACCTGGTCACATCTCCATCCCTAGTACCTGGTCACATCTCCATCCCTAGTACCTGGTCACATCTCCATCCCTAGTACCTGGTCACATCTCCATCCCTGTCAAACCTCCATCACATCTCCATCCCTAGTACCTGGTCACATCTCCATCCCTAGTACCTGGTCACATCTCCATCCCTAGTCACCTGCCTAGTCACATCTCCATCCCTAGTACCTGGTCACATCTCCATCCCTAGTACCTGGTCACATCTCCATCCCTAGTACCTGGTCACACCTCCATCCCTAGTCACACTCCATCCCTAGTACCTGGTCACATCTCCATCCCTAGTACCTGGTCACATCTCCATCCCTAGTACCTGGTCACATCTCCATCCCTAGTACCTGGTCACATCTCCATCCCTAGTACCTGGTCACATCTCCATCCCTAGTACCTGGTCACATCTCCATCCCTAGTACCTGGTCACATCTCCATCCCTAGTACCTGGTCACATCTCCATCCCTAGTACCTGGTAACATCTCCATCCCTAGTACCTGGTCACATCTCCATCCCTAGTACCTGGTCACACCTCCATCCCTAGTACCTGGTCACATCTCCATCCCTAGTACCTGGTCACATCTCCATCCCTAGTACCTGGTCACATCTCCATCCCTAGTACCTGGTCACACCTCCATCCCTAGTACCTGGTCACATCTCCATCCCCAGTACCTGGTCACATCTCCATCCCTAGTACCTGGTCACATCTCCATCCCTAGTACCTGGTCACATCTCCATCCCTAGTACCTGGTCACATCTCCATCCCTAGTACCTGGTCACACCTCCATCCCTAGTACCTGGTCACATCTCCATCCCTAGTACCTGGTCACATCTCCATCCCTAGTACCTGGTCACATCTCCATCCCTAGTACCTGGTCACATCTCCATCCCTAGTACCTGGTCACATCTCCATCCCTAGTACCTGGTCACATCTCCATCCCTAGTACCTGGTAACATCTCCATCCCTAGTACCTGGTCACATCTCCATCCCTAGTCAAACCTCCATCCCTACTTGCATCTCCATCCCTAGCACCTGGTCACATCTCCATCCCCAGTACCTGGTCACATCTCCATCCCTAGTACCTGGTCACATCTCCATCCCTAGTACCTGGTCACATCTCCATCCCTAGTACCTGGTCACATCTCCATCCCTAGTACCTGGTCACATCTCCATCCCTAGTACCTGGTCACATCTCCATCCCCAGTACCTGGTCACATCTCCATCCCTAGTACCTGGTCACATCTCCATCCCTAGTACCTGGTCACACCTCCATCCCTAGTACCTGGTCACACCTCCATCCCTAGTACCTGGTCACATCTCCATCCCTAGTACCTGGTCACATCTCCATCCCTAGTACCTGGTCACATCTCCATCCCTAGTACCTGGTCACATCTCCATCCCCAGTACCTGGTCACATCTCCATCCCTAGTCACACCTCCATCCCTAGTACCTGGTCACATCTCCATCCCTAGTACCTGGTCACATCTCCATCCCTAGTACCTGGTCACATCTCCATCCCTAGTACCTGGTCACATCTCCATCCCTAGTACCTGGTCACATCTCCATCCCTAGTACCTGGTCACATCTCCATCCCTAGTACCTGGTCACATCTCCATCCCTAGTACCTGGTCACATCTCCATCCCTAGTACCTGGTCACACCTCCATCCCTAGTACCTGGTCACATCTCCATCCCTAGTACCTGGTCACATCTCCATCCCTAGTACCTGGTCACATCTCCATCCCTAGTACCTGGTCACATCTCCATCCCTAGTACCTGGTCACATCTCCATCCCTAGTACCTGGTCACATCTCCATCCCTAGTACCTGGTCACATCTCCATCCCTAGTACCTGGTCACATCTCCATCCCTAGTACCTGGTCACATCTCCATCCCTAGTACCTGGTCACATCTCCATCCCTAGTACCTGGTCACATCTCCATCCCTAGTACCTGGTCACATCTCCATCCCTAGTACCTGGTCACATCTCCATCCCTAGTACCTGGTCACATCTCCATCCCTAGTACCTGGTCACATCTCCATCCCTAGTACCGGGTCACATCTCCATCCCTAGTACCTGGTCACACCTCCATCCCTAGTCACACCTCCATCCCTAGTACCTGGTCACATCTCCATCCCCAGTACCTGGTCACATCTCCATCCCTAGTACCTGGTCACATCTCCATCCCTAGTACCTGGTCACATCTCCATCCCTAGTACCTGGTCACATCTCCATCCCTAGTACCTGGTCACATCTCCATCCCTAGTACCTGGTCACATCTCCATCCCTAGTACCTGGTCACATCTCCATCCCTAGTACCTGGTCACATCTCCATCCCTAGTACCTGGTCACATCTCCATCCCTAGTACCTGGTCACATCTCCATCCCTAGTACCTGGTCACATCTCCATCCCTAGTACCTGGTCACACCTCCATCCCTAGTCACACCTCCATCCCTAGTACCTGGTCACATCTCCATCCCTAGTACCTGGTCACATCTCCATCCCTAGTACCTGGTCACATCTCCATCCCTAGTACCTGGTCACATCTCCATCCCCAGTACCTGGTCACATCTCCATCCCTAGTACCTGGTAACATCTCCATCCCTAGTACCTGGTCACATCTCCATCCCTAGTCAAACCTCCATCCCTACTTGCATCTCCATCCCTAGCACCTGGTCACATCTCCATCCCCAGTACCTGGTCACATCTCCATCCCTAGTACCTGGTCACATCTCCATCCCTAGTACCTGGTCACATCTCCATCCCTAGTACCTGGTCACATCTCCATCCCTAGTACCTGGTCACATCTCCATCCCTGTCACCTCCATCACATCTCCATCCCTAGTACCTGGTAACATCTCCATCCCTAGTACCTGGTCACATCTCCATCCCTAGTCAAACCTCCATCCCTAGTCACATCTCCATCCCTAGTACCTGGTCACATCTCCATCCCCAGTACCTGGTCACATCTCCATCCCTAGTACCTGGTCACATCTCCATCCCTAGTACCTGGTCACATCTCCATCCCTAGTACCTGGTCACACCTCCATCCCTAGTACCTGGTCACATCTCCATCCCTAGTACCTGGTCACATCTCCATCCCCAGTACCTGGTCACATCTCCATCCCTAGTACCTGGTCACATCTCCATCCCTAGTACCTGGTCACACCTCCATCCCTAGTACCTGGTCACATCTCCATCCCTAGTACCTGGTCACATCTCCATCCCTAGTACCTGGTCACATCTCCATCCCTAGTACCTGGTCACATCTCCATCCCTAGTACCTGGTCACATCTCCATCCCCAGTACCTGGTCACATCTCCATCCCTAGTACCTGGTCACATCTCCATCCCTAGTACCTGGTCCATCCCTAGTACCTGGTCACATCTCCATCCCTAGTACCTGGTCACATCTCCATCCCTGTACCTGTCACATCTCCATCCCTAGTACCTGGTCACATCTCCATCCCTAGTACCTGGTCACATCTCCATCCCTAGTCACACCTCCATCCCTAGTACCTGGTCACATCTCCATCCCTAGTACCTGGTCACATCTCCATCCCTAGTACCTGGTCACATCTCCATCCCTAGTACCTGGTCACATCTCCATCCCTAGTACCTGGTCACATCTCCATCCCTAGTACCTGGTCACATCTCCATCCCTAGTACCTGGTAACATCTCCATCCCTAGTCAAACCTCCATCCCTACTTGCATCTCCATCCCTAGCACCTGGTCACATCTCCATCCCCAGTACCTGGTCACATCTCCATCCCTAGTACCTGGTCACATCTCCATCCCTAGTACCTGGTCACATCTCCATCCCTAGTACCTGGTCACATCTCCATCCCTAGTACCTGGTCACATCTCCATCCCTAGTCAAACCTCCATCCCTAGTCGCATCTCCATCCCTAGCACCTGGTCACATCTCCATCCCTAGTACCTGGTCACATCTCCATCCCTAGTACCTGGTCACATCTCCATCCCTAGTACCTGGTCACATCTCCATCCCTAGTACCTGGTCACATCTCCATCCCTAGTACCTGGTCACATCTCCATCCCTAGTCACACCTCCATCCCTAGTACCTGGTCACATCTCCATCCCTAGTACCTGGTCACATCTCCATCCCTAGTACCTGGTCACATCTCCATCCCTAGTACCTGGTCACATCTCCATCCCCAGTACCTGGTCACATCTCCATCCCCAGTACCTGGTCACATCTCCATCCCTAGTACCTGGTCACATCTCCATCCCTAGTACCTGGTCACATCTCCATCCCTAGTACCTGGTCACATCTCCATCCCTAGTACCTGGTCACATCTCCATCCCTAGTACCTGGTCACATCTCCATCCCTAGTACCTGGTCACATCTCCATCCCTAGTACCTGGTCACATCTCCATCCCTAGTACCTGGTCACACCTCCATCCCTAGTACCTGGTCACACCTCCATCCCTAGTACCTGGTCACATCTCCATCCCCAGTACCTGGTCACATCTCCATCCCTAGTACCTGGTCACATCTCCATCCCTAGTACCTGGTCACATCTCCATCCCCAGTACCTGGTCACACCTCCATCCCTAGTACCTGGTCACACCTCCATCCCTAGTCACACCTCCATCCCTAGTACCTGGTCACATCTCCATCCCTAGTACCTGGTCACATCTCCATCCCTAGTACCTGGTCACATCTCCATCCCTAGTACCTGGTCACATCTCCATCCTTGTCAAACCTCCATCCCTATCTCTCCATCCCTAGCACCTGGTCACATCTCCATCCCTAGTACCTGGTCACATCTCCATCCCTAGTCAAACCTCCATCCCTAGTCGCATCTCCATCCCTAGCACCTGGTCACATCTCCATCCCCAGTACCTGGTCACACCTCCATCCCTAGTCCCTGGTCACATCTCCATCCCTAGTACCTGGTCACATCTCCTTCCCTAGTACCTGGTCACATCTCCATCCCTAGTACCGGCCACATCTCCATCCTGGTCACATCTCCATCCCCAGTACCTGGTCACATCTCCATCCCTAGTACCTGGTCACACCTCCATCCCTAGTACCTGGTCACACCTCCATCCCTAGTACCTGGTCACATCTCCATCCCTAGTACCTGGTCACATCTCCATCCCTAGTACCTGGTCACATCTCCATCCCTAGTACCTGGTCACATCTCCATCCCCAGTACCTGGTCACATCTCCATCCCCAGTACCTGGTCACATCTCCATCCCTAGTCACACCTCCATCCCTAGTACCTGGTCACATCTCCATCCCTAGTACCTGGTCACATCTCCATCCCTAGTACCTGGTCACATCTCCATCCCTAGTACCTGGTCACATCTCCATCCCTAGTACCTGGTCACCTCCATCCCTAGTCACTGGTCACATCCATCCCTAGTACCTGGTCACATCTCCATCCCTAGTACCTGGTCACATCTCCATCCCTAGTACCTGGTCACATCTCCATCCCTAGTACCTGGTCACATCTCCATCCCTAGTACCTGGTCACATCTCCATCCCTAGTACCTGGTCACATCTCCATCCCTAGTACCTGGTCACATCTCCATCCCTAGTACCTGGTCACATCTCCATCCCTAGTACCTGGTCACATCTCCATCCCTAGTACCTGGTCACACCTCCATCCCTAGTACCTGGTCACATCTCCATCCCTAGTACCTGGTCACATCTCCATCCCTAGTACCTGGTCACATCTCCATCCCTAGTACCTGGTCACATCTCCATCCCTAGTACCTGGTCACATCTCCATCCCTAGTACCTGGTCACATCTCCATCCCTAGTACCTGGTCACACCTCCATCCCTAGTACCGGGCCACATCTCCATCCCTAGTACCTGGTCACATCTCCATCCCTAGTACCTGGTCACATCTCCATCCCTAGTACCTGGTCACACCTCCATCCTCCATCTCCATCCCTAGTACCTGGTCACATCTCCATCCCTAGTACCTGGTCACATCTCCATCCCTAGTACCTGGTCACATCTCCATCCCTAGTACCTGGTCACATCTCCATCCCTAGTACCTGGTCACATCTCCATCCCTAGTACCTGGTCACATCTCCATCCCTAGTACCTGGTCACATCTCCATCCCTAGTCAAACACATCTCCATCCCTAGTACCTGGTCACATCTCCATCCCCAGTACCTGGTCACATCTCCATCCCTAGTACCTGGTCACATCTCCATCCCTAGTACCTGGTCACATCTCCATCCCTAGTACCTGGTCACATCTCCATCCCCAGTACCTGGTAACATCTCCATCCTCCATCTCCATCCCTAGTACCTGGTCACATCTCCATCCCTAGTACCTGGTCACATCTCCATCCCTAGTACCTGGTCACATCTCCATCCCTAGTACCTGGTCACATCTCCATCCCTAGTACCTGGTCACACCTCCATCCCTAGTACCTGGTCACATCTCCATCCCTAGTACCTGGTCACATCTCCATCCTAGTACCTGGTCACACCTCCATCCCTAGTACCTGGTCACATCTCCATCCCTAGTACCTGGTCACATCTCCATCCCCAGTACCTGGTCACATCTCCATCCCTAGTACCTGGTCACATCTCCATCCCTAGTACCTGGTCACATCTCCATCCCTAGTACCTGGTCACATCTCCATCCAGTCCCTCCATCCCTAGTACCTGGTCCATCTCCATCCCTAGTACCTGGTCACATCTCCATCCCTAGTACCTGGTCACATCTCCATCCCTAGTACCTGGTCACATCTCCATCCCTAGTACCTGGTCACATCTCCATCCCTAGTACCTGGTCACATCTCCATCCCTAGTACCTGGTCACATCTCCATCCCTAGTACCTGGTCACATCTCCATCCCTAGTACCTGGTCACATCTCCATCCCTAGTCAAATCTCCATCCCTAGTCCATCTCCATCCCTAGCCCTGGTCACATCTCCATCCCCAGTACCTGGTCACATCTCCATCCCTAGTACCTGGTCACATCTCCATCCCTAGTACCTGGTCACATCTCCATCCCTAGTACCTGGTCACATCTCCATCCCTAGTACCTGGTCACATCTCCATCCCTAAACCTCCATCCTGGTCACATCTCCATCCCTAGTACCTGGTCACATCTCCATCCCTAGTACCTGGTCACATCTCCATCCCTAGTCAAACCTCTCCATCCTAGCACCTGTCACATCTCCATCCCTTGTACTTGGTCACATCTCGATCGCTAGTACCTGGTCACATCTCCATCGCTAGTACCTGGTCACATCTCCATCGCTAGTACCTGGTCACATCTCCATCCCTAGTACCTGGTCACATCTCCATCCCTAGTACCTGGTCACATCTCCATCCCTAGTACCTGGTCACACTCCATCCCTAGACCACATCTCCATCCCTAGTACCTGGTAACATCTCCATCCCTAGTACCTGGTCACACCTCCATCCCTAGTACCTGGTCACATCTCCATCCCTAGTACCTGGTCACATCTCCATCCCTAGTACCTGGGCACATCTCCATCCCTAGTACCTGGTCACATCTCCATCCCCAGTACCTGGTCACATCTCCATCCCCAGTACCTGGTCACATCTCCATCCCTAGTCACATCTCCATCCCTAGTACCTGGTCACACCTCCATCCCTAGTACCTAGTCACATCTCCATCCCTAGTACCTGGTCACATCTCCATGCCTAGTACCTGGTCACATCTCCATCCCTAGTACCTGGTCACATCTCCATCCCCAGTACCTGGTAACATCTCCATCCCTAGTACCTGGTCACATCTCCATCCCTAGTACCTGGTCACATCCCATCCCTAGTACCTGGTCACATCTCCATCCCTAGTACCTGGTCACATCTCCATCCCTAGTACCTGGTCACACCTCCATCCCTAGTACCTGGTCACATCTCCATCCCTAGTACCTGGTCACATCTCCATCCCTAGTACCTGGTCACATCTCCATCCCCTAGTACCTGGTCACATCTCCATCCCTAGTACCTGGTCACATCTCCATCCCTAGTACCTGGTCACATCTCCATCCCTAGTACCTGGTCACATCTCCATCCCTAGTACCTGGTCACATCTCCATCCCCAGTACCTGGTCACATCTCCATCCCTAGTACCTGGTCACATCTCCATCCCTAGTACCTGGTCACATCTCCATCCCTAGTACCTGGTCACATCTCCATCCCTAGTACCTGGTCACATCTCCATCCCTAGTACCTGGTCACACCTCCATCCCTAGTACCTGGTCACATCTCCATCCCTAGTACCTGGTCACATCTCCATCCCTAGTACCTGGTCACACCTCCATCCCTAGTACCTGGCCACATCTCCATCCCTAGTACCTGGTCACATCTCCATCCCCAGTACCTGGTCACACCTCCATCCCTAGTCACACCTCTATCCCTAGTACCTGGTCACATCTCCATCCCTAGTACCTGGTCACATCTCCATCCCTAGTACCTGGTCACATCTCCATCCCTAGTACCTGGTCACATCTCCATCCCTAGTACCTGGTCACATCTCCATCCCTAGTACCTGGTCACATCTCCATCCCTAGTACCTGGTCACATCTCCATCCTTGTCAAACCTCCATCCTAGTCACATCTCCATCCCTAGTACCTGGTCACATCTCCATCCCTAGTACCTGGTCACATCTCCATCCCTAGTCACCTGGTCACATCTCCATCCCTAGTACCTGGTCACATCTCCATCCCTAGTACCTGGTCACACCTCCATCCCTAGTCCCTGGTCACATCTCCATCCCTAGTACCTGGTCACATCTCCTTCCCTAGTACCTGGTCACATCTCCATCCCTAGTACCTGGTCACATCTCCATCCCTAGTACCTGGTCACATCTCCATCCCCAGTACCTGGTCACATCTCCATCCCTAGTACCTGGTCACACCTCCATCCCTAGTACCTGGTCACACCTCCATCCCTAGTACCTGGTCACATCTCCATCCCTAGTACCTGGTCACATCTCCATCCCTAGTACCTGGTCACATCTCCATCCCTAGTACCTGGTCACATCTCCATCCCTAGTACCTGGTCACATCTCCATCCCCAGTACCTGGTCACATCTCCATCCCTAGTCACACCTCCATCCCTAGTACCTGGTCACATCTCCATCCCTAGTACCTGGTCACATCTCCATCCCTAGTACCTGGTCACATCTCCATCCCTAGTACCTGGTCACATCTCCATCCCTAGTACCTGGTCACATCTCCATCCCTAGTCACACCTCCATCCCTAGGGTCACATCTCCATCCCTAGTACCTGGTCACATCTCCATCCCTAGTACCTGGTCACACCTCCATCCCTAGTACCTGGTCACACCTCCATCCCTAGTACCTGGTCACATCTCCATCCCCAGTACCTGGTCACATCTCCATCCCCAGTACCTGGTCACACCTCCATCCCTAGTACCTGGTCACATCTCCATCCCCAGTACCTGGTCACACCTCCATCCCTAGTACCTGGTCACATCTCCATCCCCAGTACCTGGTCACACCTCCATCCCTAGTACCTAGTCACATCTCCAACCCTAGTACCTGGTCACATCTCCATGCCTAGTACCTGGTCACATCTCCATCCCTAGTACCTGGTCACATCTCCATCCCTAGTACCTGGTCACATCTCCATCCCTAGTACCTGGTCACATCTCCATCCCTAGTACCTGGTCACACCTCCATCCCTAGTACCTGGTCACATCTCCATCCCTAGTACCTGGTCACATCTCCATCCCTAGTACCTGGTCACATCTCCATCCCTAGTACCTGGTCACACCTCCATCCCTAGTCACACCTCCATCCCTAGTACCTGGTCACATCTCCATCCCTAGTACCTGGTCACATCTCCATCCCTAGTACCTGGTCACATCTCCATCCCTAGTCACACCTCCATCCCTAGTACCTGGTCACATCTCCATCCCTAGTACCTGGTAACATCTCCATCCCTAGTACCTGGTCACATCTCCATCCCTAGTCAAACCTCCATCCCTAGTCGCATCTCCATCCCTAGCACCTGGTCACATCTCCATCCCCAGTACCTGGTCACATCTCCATCCCTAGTACCTGGTCACATCTCCATCCCTAGTACCTGCTCACATCTCCATCCCTAGTACCTGGTCACATCTCCATCCCTAGTACCTGGTCACACCTCCATCCCTATCCCTGGTCACATCTCCATCCCCAGTACCTGGTCACATCTCCATCCCTAGTACCTGGTCACATCTCCATCCCTAGTACCTGGTCACATCTCCATCCCTAGTACCTGGTCACATCTCCATCCCCAGTACCTGGTCACACCTCCATCCCTAGTACCTGGTCACATCTCCATCCCTAGTACCTGGTCACATCTCCATCCCTAGTACCTGGTCACACCTCCATCCCTAGTACCTGGTCACATCTCCATCCCTAGTACCTGGTCACATCTCCATCCCTAGTACCTGGTCACACCTCCATCCCTAGTACCTGGTCACATCTCCATCCCTAGTACCTGGTCACATCTCCATCCCTAGTACCTGGTCACATCTCCATCCCTAGTACCTGGTCACATCTCCATCCCTAGTACCTGGTCACATCTCCATCCCCCAGTACCTGGTCACATCTCCATCCCTAGTACCTGGTCACATCTCCATCCCTAGTACCTGGTCACATCTCCATCCCTAGTACCTGGTCACATCTCCATCCCTAGTACCTGGTCACATCTCCATCCCTAGTACCTGGTCACATCTCCATCCCTAGTACCTGGTCACATCTCCATCCCTAGTACCTGGTCACATCTCCATCCCTAGTACCTGGTCACATCTCCATCCCTAGTACCTGGTCACATCTCCATCCCTAGTACCTGGTCACATCTCCATCCCTAGTACCTGGTCACATCTCCATCCCTAGTACCTGGTCACATCTCCATCCCTAGTACCTGGTCACATCTCCATCCCTAGTCACCATCCCTAGTCACATCTCCATCCCTAGTACCTGGTCACATCTCCATCCCTAGTACCTGGTCACATCTCCATCCCTAGTCACCTGGTCACATCTCCATCCCTAGTACCTGGTCACATCTCCATCCCTAGTACCTGGTCACATCTCCATCCCTAGTCCCTGGTCACATCTCCATCCCTAGTACCTGGTCACATCTCCATCCCTAGTACCTGGTCACATCTCCATCCCATCCTAGTACCTGGTCACATCTCCATCCCTAGTACCTGGTCACATCTCCATCCCTAGTACCTGGTCACATCTCCATCCCTAGTACCTGGTCACATCTCCATCCCTAGTACCTGGTCACATCTCCATCCCTAGTACCTGGTCACATCTCCATCCCTAGTACCTGGTCACATCTCCATCCCTAGTACCTGGTCACACTCCATCCCTAGTACCTGGTCACATCTCCATCCCCAGTACCTGGTCACACCTCCATCCCTAGTACCTGGTCACATCTCCATCCCTAGTACCTGGTCACATCTCCATCCCTAGTACCTGGTCACATCTCCATCCCTAGTACCTGGTCACATCTCCATCCCTAGTACCTGGTCACATCTCCATCCCTAGTACCTGGTCACATCTCCATCCCTAGTACCTGGTCACATCTCCATCCCTAGTACCTGGTCACATCTCCATCCCTAGTACCTGGTCACATCTCCATCCCTAGTACCTGGTCACATCTCCATCCCTAGTACCTGGTCACATCTCCATCCCTAGTACCTGGTCACATCTCCATCCCTAGTACCTGGTCACATCCTCCATCCATCCACTCCATCCCTAGTACCTGGTCACATCTCCATCCCTAGTACCTGGTCACATCTCCATCCCTAGTACCTGGTCACATCTCCATCCCTAGTACCTGGTCACATCTCCATCCCTAGTACCTGGTCACATCTCCATCCCTAGTACCTGGTCACATCTCCATCCCTAGTACCTGGTCACATCTCCATCCCTAGTCACCTGGTCCCTACATCTCCATCCCTAGTACCTGGTCACATCTCCATCCCTAGTACCTGGTCACATCTCCATCCCTAGTACCTGGTCACATCTCCATCCCTAGTACCTGGTCACATCTCCATCCCTAGTACCTGGTCACATCTCCATCCCTAGTATCCCTAGTCACCTGGTCCATCTCCATCCCTAGTACCTGGTCACATCTCCATCCCTAGGTCACATCTCCATCCCTAGTCACCTGGTCACATCTCCATCCCTAGTACCTGGTCACATCTCCATCCCCAGTACCTGGTCACACCTCCATCCCTAGTACCTGGTCACATCTCCATCCCTAGTACCTGGTCACATCTCCATCCCTAGTACCTGGTCACATCTCCATCCCTAGTACCTGGTCACATCTCCATCCCTAGTCACACCTCCATCCCTAGTACCTGGTCACATCTCCATCCCTAGTACCTGGTCACATCTCCATCCCTAGTACCTGGTCACATCTCCATCCCTAGTACCTGGTCACATCTCCATCCCTAGTACCTGGTCACATCTCCATCCCTAGTACCTGGTCACATCTCCATCCCTAGTACCTGGTCACATCTCCATCCCTAGTACCTGGTCACATCTCCATCCCTAGTACCTGGTCACATCTCCATCCCTAGTACCTGGTCACATCTCCATCCCTAGTCACCTGGTCACATCTCCATCCCTAGTACCTGGTCACATCTCCATCCCTAGTACCTGGTCACATCTCCATCCCTAGTACCTGGTCACATCTCCATCCCTAGTACCTGGTCACATCTCCATCCCTAGTACCTGGTCACATCTCCATCCCTAGTACCTGGTCACATCTCCATCCCTAGTACCTGGTCACATCTCCATCCCTAGTACCTGGTCACATCTCCATCCCTAGTACCTGGTCACATCTCCATCCCTAGTACCTGGTCACATCTCCATCCCTAGTACCTGGTCATCCCTAGTACCTGGTCACATCTCCATCCCCAGTACCTGGTCACATCTCCATCCCTAGTACCTGGTCACATCTCCATCCCTAGTACCTGGTCACATCTCCATCCCTAGTACCTGGTCACATCTCCATCCCTAGTACCTGGTCACATCTCCATCCCCAGTACCTGGTCACACCTCCATCCCTAGTACCTGGTCACATCTCCATCCCTAGTACCTGGTCACATCTCCATCCCCAGTACCTGGTCACATCTCCATCCCTAGTACCTGGTCACATCTCCATCCCTAGTACCTGGTCACATCTCCATCCCTAGTACCTGGTCACATCTCCATCCCTAGTACCTGGTCACATCTCCATCCTAGTACCTGGTCACATCTCCATCCCTAGTACCTGGTCACATCTCCATCCCTAGTACCTGGTCACATCTCCATCCCTAGTACCTGGTCACATCTCCATCCCCAGTACCTGGTCACATCTCCATCCCTAGTACCTGGTCACATCTCCATCCCTAGTACCTGGTCACATCTCCATCCCTAGTACCTGGTCACATCTCCATCCCTAGTACCTGGTCACATCTCCATCCCTAGTACCTGGTCACATCTCCATCCCTAGTACCTGGTCACATCTCCATCCCTAGTACCTGGTCACATCTCCATCCCTAGTACCTGGTCACATCTCCATCCCTAGTACCTGGTCACATCTCCATCCCTAGTACCTGGTCACATCTCCATCCCTAGTACCTGGTCACATCTCCATCCCTAGTACCTGGTCACATCTCCATCCCTAGTACCTGGTCACATCTCCATCCCTAGTACCTCACATCCATCCCAGTACCTGGTCACATCTCCATCCCTAGTACCTGGTCACATCTCCATCCCTAGTACCTGGTCACATCTCCATCCCTAGTACCTGGTCACACCTCCATCCCTAGTACCTGGTCACATCTCCATCCCTAGTACCTGGTCACATCTCCATCCCTAGTACCTGGTCACATCTCCATCCCTAGTACCTGGTCACATCTCCATCCCTAGTACCTGGTCACATCTCCATCCCTAGTACCTGGTCACATCTCCATCCCTAGTACCTGGTCATCTCCATCCCTAGTACCTGGTCACATCTCCATCCCTAGTACCTGGTCACATCTCCATCCCTAGTACCTGGTCACATCTCCATCCCTAGTACCTGGTCACATCTCCATCCCTAGTACCTGGTCACATCTCCATCCCTAGTACCTGGTCACATCTCCATCCCTAGTACCTGGTCACATCTCCCTAGTACCTGTCACATCTCCATCCCTAGTACCTGGTCACATCTCCATCCCTAGTACCTGGTCACATCTCCATCCCTAGTACCTGGTCACATCTCCATCCCTAGTACCTGGTCACATCTCCATCCCCAGTCCTGGTCACATCTCCATCCCCAGTACCTGGTCACATCTCCATCCCTAGTACCTGGTCACATCTCCATCCCTAGTACCTGGTCACATCTCCATCCCCAGTACCTGGTCACATCTCCATCCCTAGTACCTGGTCACATCTCCATCCCTAGTACCTGGTCACATCTCCATCCCCAGTACCTGGTCACATCTCCATCCCTAGTACCTGGTCACATCTCCATCCCTAGTACCTGGTCACATCCATCCTAGTACCTGGTCACCTCCATCCCTAGTACCTGGTCACACATCTCCATCCTCACATCCCTAGTACCTGGTCACATCTCCATCCCTAGTACCTGGTCACATCTCCATCCCTAGTACCTGGTCACATCTCCATCCCTAGTACCTGGTCACATCTCCATCCCTAGTACCTGGTCACATCTCCATCCCTAGTACCTGGTCACATCTCCATCCCTAGTACCTGGTCACATCTCCATCCCTAGTACCTGGTCACATCTCCATCCCTGGTCACATCTCCATCCCTAGTACCTGGTCACATCTCCATCCCTAGTACCTGGTCACATCTCCATCCCTAGTACCTGGTCACATCTCCATCCCTAGTACCTGGTCACATCTCCATCCCTAGTACCTGGTCACATCTCCATCCCTAGTACCTGGTCACATCTCCATCCCTAGTATCACATCTCCATCCCTAGTACCTGGTCACATCTCCATCCCTAGTACCTGGTCACATCTCCATCCCTAGTACCTGGTCACATCTCCATCCCTAGTACCTGGTCACATCTCCATCCCTAGTACCTGGTCACATCTCCATCCCTAGTACCTGGTCACATCTCCATCCCTAGTACCTGGTCACATCTCCATCCCTAGTACCTGGTCACATCTCCATCCCTAGTACCTGGTCACATCTCCATCCCTAGTACCTGGTCACATCTCCATCCCTAGTACCTGGTCACATCTCCATCCCTAGTACCTGGTCACATCTCCATCCCTAGTACCTGGTCACATCTCCATCCCTAGTACCTGGTCACATCTCCATCCCTAGTACCTGGTCACATCTCCATCCCTAGTACCTGGTCACATCTCCATCCCTAGTACCTGGTCACATCTCCATCCCTAGTACCTGGTCACATCTCCATCCTAGTACCTGGTCACATCTCCATCCCTAGTACCTGGTCACATCTCCATCCCTAGTACCTGGTCACATCTCCATCCCTAGTACCTGGTCACATCTCCATCCCCAGTACCTGGTCACATCCTCCATCCCTAGTACCTGGTCACATCTCCATCCCTAGTACCTGGTCACATCTCCATCCCTAGTACCTGGTCACATCTCCATCCCTCCTGGTCACATCCCATCCCTATCCCTAGTACCTGGTCACATCTCCATCCCTAGTACCTGGTCACATCTCCATCCCTAGTACCTGGTCACATCTCCATCCCTAGTACCTGGTCACATCTCCATCCCTAGTACCTGGTCACATCTCCATCCCCAGTACCTGGTCACACTCCATCCCTAGTACCTGGTCACATCTCCATCCCTAGTACCTGGTCACACCTCCATCCCTAGTACCTGGTCACATCTCCATCCCTAGTACCTGGTCACATCTCCATCCCTAGTACCTGGTCACATCTCCATCCCTAGTACCTGGTCACATCTCCATCCCTAGTACCTGGTCACATCTCCATCCCTAGTACCTGGTCACATCTCCATCCCTAGTACCTGGTCACATCTCCATCCCTAGTACCTGGTCACATCTCCATCCCTAGTACCTGGTCACATCTCCATCCTAGTACCTGGTCACATCTCCATCCCTAGTACCTGGTCACATCTCCATCCCTAGTACCTGGTCACATCTCCATCCCTAGTACCTGGTCACATCTCCATCCCTAGTACCTGGTCACACCTCCATCCCTAGTACCTGGTCACATCTCCATCCCTAGTACCTGGTCACATCTCCATCCCTAGTACCTGGTCACACCTCCATCCCTAGTACCTGGTCACATCTCCATCCCTAGTACCTGGTCACATCTCCATCCCTAGTACCTGGTCACATCTCCATCCCTAGTACCTGGTCACATCTCCATCCCTAGTACCATCCCTAGGTCACATCTCCATCCCTAGCACCTGGTCACATCTCCATCCCCAGTACCTGGTCACATCTCCATCCCTAGTACCTGGTCACATCTCCATCCCTAGTACCTGGTCACATCTCCATCCCTAGTACCTGGTCACATCTCCATCCCTAGTACCTGGTCACATCTCCATCCCTAGTACCTGGTCACACCTCCATCCCTAGTCACACCTCCATCCCTAGTACCTGGTCACATCTCCATCCCTAGTACCTGGTCACATCTCCATCCCTAGTACCTGGTCACATCTCCATCCCTAGTACCTGGTCACATCTCCATCCCTAGTACCTGGTCACATCTCCATCCCTAGTACCTGGTCACATCTCCATCCCTAGTACCTGGGTCACATCTCCATCCCTAGTACCTGGTCACATCTCCATCCCTAGTACCTGGTCACATCTCCATCCCTAGTACCTGGTCACATCTCCATCCCTAGTACCTGGTCACATCTCCATCCCTAGTACCTGGTCACATCTCCATCCCTAGTACCTGGTCACATCTCCATCCCTAGTACCTGGTCACATCTCCATCCCTAGTACCTGGTCACACCTCCATCCCTAGTACCTGGTCACATCTCCATCCCTAGTACCTGGTCACATCTCCATCCCTAGTACCTGGTCACATCTCCATGCCTAGTACCTGGTCACATCTCCATCCCTAGCACCTGGTCACATCTCCATCCCTAGTACCTGGTCACATCTCCATCCCTAGTACCTGGTCACATCTCCATCCCTAGTACCTGGTCACATCTCCATCCCCAGTACCTGGTCACATCTCCATCCCTAGTACCTGGTCACATCTCCATCCCTAGTACCTGGTCACATCTCCATCCCTAGTACCTGGTCACATCTCCATCCCTAGTACCTGGTCACATCTCCATCCCTAGTACCTGGTCACATCTCCATCCCTAGTACCTGGTCACATCTCCATCCCTAGTACCTGGTCACATCTCCATCCCTAGTACCTGGTCACATCTCCATCCCTAGTACCTGGTCACATCTCCATCCCTAGTACCTGGTCACATCTCCATCCCTAGTACCTGGTCACATCTCCATCCTAGTACCTGGTCACATCTCCATCCCAGTACCTGGTCACATCTCCATCCCTAGTACCTGGTCACATCTCCATCCCTAGTACCTGGTCACATCTCCATCCCTAGTACCTGGTCACATCTCCATCCCTAGTACCTGGTCACATCTCCATCCCTAGTACCTGGTCACATCTCCATCCCTAGTACCTGGTCACACCTCCATCCCTAGTACCTGGTCACATCTCCATCCCTAGTACCTGGTCACATCTCCATCCCTAGTACCTGGTCACATCTCCATCCCTAGTACCTGGTCACATCTCCATCCCTAGTACCTGGTCACATCTCCATCCCTAGTACCTGGTCACATCTCCATCCCTAGTACCTGGTCACATCCCTCCTGGTCACATCCCTAGTACCTGGTCACATCTCCATCCCTAGTACCTGGTCACATCTCCATCCCTAGTACCTGGTCACATCTCCATCCCTAGTACCTGGTCACATCTCCATCCCTAGTACCTGGTCACATCTCCATCCCTAGTACCTGGTCACATCTCCATCCCTAGTACCTGGTCACATCTCCATCCCTAGTACCTGGTCACATCTCCATCCCTAGTACCTGGTCACATCTCCATCCCTAGTACCTGGTCACATCTCCATCCCTAGTACCTGGTCACATCTCCATCCCTAGTACCTGGTCACATCTCCATCCTTGTCAGTACCTGGTCCATCCCTAGTACCTGGTCACATCTCCATCCCTAGTACCTGGTCACATCTCCATCCCTAGTACCTGGTCACATCTCCATCCCTAGTACCTGGTCACATCTCCATCCCTAGTACCTGGTCACATCTCCATCCCTAGTACCTGGTCACATCTCCATCCCTAGTACCTGGTCACATCTCCATCCCTAGTACCTGGTCACATCTCCATCCCTAGTACCTGGTCACATCTCCATCCCTAGTACCTGGTCACATCTCCATCCCTAGTACCTGGTCACATCTCCATCCCTAGTACCTGGTCACACCTCCATTCCTAGTACCTGGTCACATCTCCATCCCTAGTACCTGGTCACATCTCCATCCCTAGTACCTGGTCACATCTCCATCCCTAGTACCTGGTCACATCTCCATCCCTAGTACCTGGTCACATCTCCATGCCTAGTACCTGGTCACATCTCCATCCCTAGTCACACCTCCATCCCTAGTACCTGGTCACATCTCCATCCCTAGTACCTGGTAACATCTCCATCCCTAGTACCTGGTCACATCTCCATCCCTAGTACCTGGTCACATCTCCATCCCTAGTACCTGGTCACATCTCCATCCCTAGTACCTGGTCACATCTCCATCCCTAGTACCTGGTCACATCTCCATCCCTAGCACCTGGTCACATCTCCATCCCCAGTACCTGGTCACATCTCCATCCCTAGTACCTGGTCACATCTCCATCCCTAGTACCTGGTCACATCTCCATCCCTAGTACCTGGTCACATCTCCATCCCTAGTACCTGGTCACACCTCCATCCCTAGTACCGGGCCACATCTCCATCCCTAGTACCTGGTCACATCTCCATCCCCAGTACCTGGTCACACCTCCATCCCTAGTCACACCTCCATCCCTAGTACCTGGTCACATCTCCATCCCTAGTACCTGGTCACATCTCCATCCCTAGTACCTGGTCACATCTCCATCCCTAGTACCTGGTCACATCTCCATCCCTAGTACCTGGTCACACCTCCATCCCTAGTACCTGGTCACATCTCCATCCCTAGTACCTGGTCACATCTCCATCCCTAGTACCTGGTCACATCTCCATCCCTAGTACCTGGTCACATCTCCATCCCTAGTACCTGGTCACATCTCCATCCATCCTGGTCACAGTACCTGGTCACATCTCCCTAGTCCCACATCTCCATCCCCAGTACCTGGTCACACCTCCATCCCTAGTACCTGGTCACATCTCCATCCCTAGTACCTGGTCACATCTCCATCCCTAGTACCTGGTCACATGGTCACATCTCCATCCCTAGTACCTGGTCACATCTCCATCCCCAGTACCTGGTCACACCTCCATCCCTCGTCACACCTCTATCCCTAGTACCTGGTCACATCTCCATCCCTAGTACCTGGTCACACCTCTATCCCTAGTACCGGGCCACATCTCCATCCCTAGTACCTGGTCACACCTCCATCCCTAGTCACACCTCCATCCCTAGTACCTGGTCACATCTCCATCCCTAGTACCTGGTCCCATCTCCATCCCTAGTACCTGGTCACATCTCCATCCCTAGTACCTGGTCACATCTCCATCCCCAGTCCTGGTCACATCTCCATCCCCAGTACCTGGTCACATCTCCATCCCTAGTACCTGGTCACATCTCCATCCCTAGTACCTGGTCACATCTCCATCCCCAGTACCTGGTCACATCTCCATCCCTAGTACCTGGTCACATCTCCATCCCTAGTACCTGGTCACATCTCCATCCCTAGTACCTGGTCACACCTCCATCCCTAGTACCTGGTCACACCTCCATCCCTAGTACCTGGTCACATCTCCATCCCTAGTACCTGGTCACACCTCCATCCCTAGTACCTGGTCACATCTCCATCCCTAGTACCTGGTCACATCTCCATCCCTAGTACCTGGTCACATCTCCATCCCTAGTACCTGGTCACATCTCCATCGCTAGTACCTGGTCACATCTCCATCGCTAGTACCTGGTCACATCTCCATCCCTAGTACCTGGTCACATCTCCATCCCTAGTACCTGGTCACATCTCCATCCCTAGTACCTGGTCACATCTCCATCCCTAGTACCTGGTCACATCTCCATCCCTAGTACCTGGTCACATCTCCATCCCTAGTACCTAGTCACATCTCCATCCCTAGTACCTGGTCACATCTCCATCCCTAGTACCTGGTCACACCTCCATCCCTAGTACCTGGTCACATCTCCATCCCTAGTACCTGGTCACATCTCCATCCCTAGTACCTGGTCACACCTCCATCCTATCCCTCCAGTACCTGGTCACATCTCCATCCCTAGTACCTGGTCACATCTCCATCCCTAGTACCTGGTCACATCTCCATCCCTAGTACCTGGTCACACCTCCCTACATCTCCATCCCTAGTACCTGGTCACATCTCCATCCCTAGTACCTGGTCACATCTCCATCCCTAGTACCTGGTCACATCTCCATCCCTAGTACCTGGTCACATCTCCATCCCTAGTACCTGGTCACATCTCCATCCCTAGTACCTGGTCACATCTCCATCCCTAGTACCTGGTCACATCTCCATCCCTAGTACCTGGTCACATCTCCATCCCTCCTGGTCATCTCCATCCCTAGTACCTGGTCACATCTCCATCCCTAGTACCTGGTCACATCTCCATCCCTAGTACCTGGTCACATCTCCATCCCTAGTACCTGGTCACATCTCCATCCCTAGTACCTGGTCACACCTCCATCCCTAGTACCTGGTCACATCTCCATCCCTAGTACCTGGTCACATCTCCATCCCTAGTACCTGGTCACATCTCCATCCCTAGTACCTGGTCACATCTCCATCCCTAGTACCTGGTCACATCTCCATCCCTAGTACCTGGTCACATCTCCATCCCCAGTACCTGGTCACATCTCCATCCCTAGTACCTGGTCACACCTCCATCCCTAGTACCTGGTCACATCTCCATCCCTAGTACCTGGTCACATCTCCATCCCTAGTACCTGGTCACATCTCCATCCCTAGTACCTGGTCACATCTCCATCCCTAGTACCTGGTCACATCTCCATCCCTAGTACCTGGTCACATCTCCATCCCTAGTACCTGGTCACATCTCCATCCCTAGTACCTGGTCACATCTCCATCCCTAGTACCTGGTCACATCTCCATCCCTAGTACCTGGTCACATCTCCATCCCTAGTACCTGGTCACATCTCCATCCCTAGTACCTGGTCACATCTCCATCCCTAGTACCTGGTCACATCCATCCCTAGTACCTGGTCATCCCCTAGTACCTGGTCACATCTCCATCCCTAGTACCTGGTCACATCTCCATCCCTAGTACCTGGTCACATCTCCATCCCTAGTACCTGGTCACATCTCCATCCCTAGTACCTGGTCACATCTCCATCCCTAGTCACACCTCCATCCCTAGTACCTGGTCACATCTCCATCCCTAGTACCTGGTCACATCTCCATCCCTAGTACCTGGTCACATCTCCATCCCTAGTACCTGGTCACATCTCCATCCCCAGTACCTGGTCACATCTCCATCCCTAGTACCTGGTCACATCTCCATCCCTAGTACCTGGTCACATCTCCATCCCTAGTCTCCATCCCTAGTACCTGGTCACATCTCCATCCCTAGTACCTGGTCACATCTCCATCCCTAGTACCTGGTCACATCTCCATCCCTAGTACCTGGTCACATCTCCATCCCTAGTACCTGGTCACATCTCCATCCCTAGTACCTGGTCACATCTCCATCCCTAGTACCTGGTCACATCTCCATCCCTAGTACCTGGTCACATCTCCATCCCTAGTCACACCTCCATCCCTAGTACCTGGTCACATCTCCATCCCTAGTACCTGGTCACATCTCCATCCCTAGTACCTGGTCACATCTCCATCCCTAGTACCTGGTCACATCTCCATCCCTAGTACCTGGTCACATCTCCATCCCTAGTACCTGGTCACATCTCCATCCCTAGTACCTGGTCACATCTCCATCCCTAGTACCTGGTCACATCTCCATCCCTAGTACCTGGTCACATCTCCATCCCTAGTACCTGGTCACATCTCCATCCATCCTGGTCACATTCCATCCCCAGTACCTGGTCACATCTCCTTCCCTAGTACCTGGTCGCATCTCCATCCCTAGCACCTGGTCACATCTCCATCCCCAGTACCTGGTCACATCTCCATCCCTGGTACCTGGTCACATCTCCATCCCTAGTACCTGGTCACACCTCCATCCCTAGTACCTGGTCACATCTCCATCCCTCCTGGTCACATCTCCATCCCTAGTACCTGGTCACATCTCCATCCCTAGTACCTGGTCACATCTCCATCCCTAGTACCTGGTCACATCTCCATCCCTAGTACCTGGTCACATCTCCATCCCTAGTACCTGGTCACATCTCCATCCCTAGTACTCCATCCCTAGTACCTGGTCACATCTCCATCCCTAGTACCTGGTCACATCTCCATCCCTAGTACCTGGTAACATCTCCATCCCTAGTACCTGGTCACATCTCCATCCCTAGTACCTGGTCACATCTCCATCCCCAGTACCTGGTCACATCTCCATCCCTAGTACCTGGTCACATCTCCATCCCTAGTACCTGGTCACATCTCCATCCCTAGTACCTGGTCACATCTCCATCCCTAGTACCTGGTCACATCTCCATCCCCCTAGTACCTGGTCACATCTCCATCCCTAGTACCTGGTCACATCTCCATCCCTAGTACCTCCATCCCTAGTACCTGTCACATCTCCATCCCTAGTACCTGGTCACATCTCCATCCCTAGTACCTGGTCACCTCTCCATCCCTAGTACCTGGGCACATCTCCATCCCTAGTACCTGGTCACATCTCCATCCCCAGTACCTGGTCACATCTCCATCCCCAGTACCTGGTCACACCTCCATCCTAGTACCTGGTCACATCTCCATCCCCAGTACCTAGTCACATCTCCATCCCTAGTACCTGGTAACATCTCCATCCCTAGTACCTGGTCACACCTCCATCCCTAGTACCTGGTCACATCTCCATCCCTAGTACCTGGTCACATCTCCATCCCTAGTACCTGGTCACATCTCCATCCCTAGTACCTGGTCACATCTCCATCCCTAGTACCTGGTCACATCTCCATCCCTAGTACCTGGTCACATCTCCATCCCTAGTACCTGGTCACACCTCCATCCCTAGTACCTGGTCACATCTCCATCCCTAGTACCTGGTCACATCTCCATCCCTAGTACCTGGTCACATCTCCATCCCTAGTACCTGGTCACATCCATCCCTACCTGTCACACCTCCATCCCTAGTACCTGGTCACATCTCCATCCCTAGTACCTGGTCACATCTCCATCCCTAGTACCTGGTCACATCTCCATCCCTAGTACCTGGTCACATCCTCCATCCCTAGTACCTGGTCACATCTCCATCCCTAGTACCTGGTCACATCTCCATCCCTAGTACCTGGTCACATCTCCATCCCTAGTCCCTCCATCTCTCCATCCCTAGTACCTGGTCACATCTCCATCCCCAGTACCTGGTCACACCTCCATCCCTAGTCCTGGTCACATCTCCATCCCTAGTACCTGGTCACATCTCCATCCCTAGTACCTGGTCACACCTCCATCCCTAGTACCTGGTCACATCTCCATCCCTAGTACCTGGTCACATCTCCATCCCCAGTACCTGGTCACATCTCCATCCCTAGTACCTGGTCACACCTCCATCCTAGTACCTGGTCACATCTCCATCCCTAGTACCTGGTCACATCTCCATCCCTAGTACCTGGTCACATCTCCATCCCTAGTACCTGGTCACATCTCCATCCCTAGTACCTGGTCACATCTCCATCCCCAGTACCTGGTCACATCTCCATCCCTAGTACCTGGTCACACACACCCATCCCTAGTACCTGGTCACATCTCCATCCCTAGTACCTGGTCACATCTCCATCCCTAGTACCTGGTCACATCTCCATCCCTAGTACCTGGTCACATCTCCATCCCTAGTACCTGGTCACATCTCCATCCCTAGTACCTGGTCACATCTCCATCCCTAGTACCTGGTCACATCTCCATCCCTAGTACCTGGTCACATCTCCATCCCTAGTACCTGGTCACATCTCCATCCCTAGTACCTGGTCACATCTCCATCCCTAGTACCTGGTCACATCTCCATCCCTAGTACCTGGTCACATCTCCATCCCTAGTACCTGGTCACATCTCCATCCCTAGTACCTGGTCACATCTCCATCCCTAGTACCTGGTCACACCTCCATCCCTAGTACCTGGTCACATCTCCATCCCTAGTACCTGGTCACATCTCCATCCCTAGTACCTGGTCACATCCTCCATCCCTAGTACACATCTCCATCCCCAGTACCTGGTCACATCTCCATCCCTAGTACCTGGTCACACCTCCATCCCTAGTCACACCTCCATCCCTAGTACCTGGTCACATCTCCATCCCTAGTACCTGGTCACATCTCCATCCCTAGTACCTGGTCACATCTCCATCCCTAGTACCTGGTCACATCTCCATCCCTAGTACCTGGTCACATCTCCATCCCTAGTACCTGGTCACATCTCCATCCCTAGTACCTGGTCACATCTCCATCCCTAGTACCTGGTCACATCTCCATCCCTAGTACCTGGTCACATCTCCATCCCTAGTACCTGGTCACATCTCCATCCCTAGTACCTGGTCACATCTCCATCCCTAGTACCTGGTCACATCTCCATCCCTAGTACCTGGTCACATCTCCATCCCTAGTACCTGGTCACACCTCCATCCCTAGTACCTGGTCACATCTCCATCCCTAGTACCTGGTCACATCTCCATCCCTAGTACCTGGTCACACTCCATCCCTAGTACCTGGCCACATCTCCATCCCTAGTACCTGGTCACATCTCCATCCCTAGTACCTGGTCACACCTCCATCTCCATCCCTAGTACCTGGTCACATCTCCATCCCTAGTACCTGGTCACATCTCCATCCCTAGTACCTGGTCACATCTCCATCCCTAGTACCTGGTCACACCTCCATCCCTAGTCACATCCCTAGTACCTGGTCACATCTCCATCCCTAGTACCTGGTCACATCTCCATCCCTAGTACCTGGTCACATCTCCATCCCTAGTACCTGGTCACATCTCCATCCCCAGTACCTGGTCACATCTCCATCCCTAGTACCTGGTCACATCTCCATCCCTAGTACCTGGTCACATCTCCATCCCTAGTACCTGGTCACATCTCCATCCCTAGTACCTGGTCACATCTCCATCCCTAGTACCTGGTCACATCTCCATCCCTAGTCCTGGTCACATCTCCATCCCTAGTACCTGGTCACATCTCCATCCCTAGTACCTGGTCACATCTCCATCCCTAGTACCTGGTCACATCTCCATCCCTAGTACCTGGTCACACCTCCATCCCTAGTACCTGGTCCATCTCCATCCCTAGTACCTGGTCACATCTCCATCCCTAGTACCTGGTCACATCTCCATCCCTAGTACCTGGTCACATCTCCATCCCTAGTACCTGGTCACATCTCCATCCCTAGTACCTGGTCACATCTCCATCCCTAGTCACCTGGTCCATCCCATCCTGGTCACACCTCCATCCCTAGTACCTGGTCACATCTCCATCCCTAGTACCTGGTCACATCTCCATCCCTAGTACCTGGTCACATCTCCATCCCTAGTACCTGGTCACATCTCCATCCCTAGTACCTGGTCACATCTCCTTCCCTAGTACCTGGTCACACCTCCATCCCTAGTACCGGGCCACATCTCCATCCCTAGTACCTGGTCACATCTCCATCCCCAGTACCTGGTCACACCTCCATCCCTAGTCACACCTCTATCCCTAGTACCTGGTCACATCTCCATCCCTAGTACCTGGTCACACCTCTATCCCTAGTACCGGGCCACATCTCCATCCCTAGTCACATCTCCATCCTGGTCACATCTCCATCCCTAGTACCTACCTGGTCACATCTCCATCCCTAGTACCTGGTCACATCTCCATCCCTAGTACCTGGTCACATCTCCATCCCATCTCCATCCCCCAGTACCTGGTCACATCTCCATCCCTAGTACCTGGTCACATCTCCATCCCTAGTACCTGGTCACATCTCCATCCCTAGTACCTGGTCACATCTCCATCCCCAGTACCTGGTCACATCTCCATCCCTAGTACCTGGTCACATCTCCATCCCTAGTACCTGGTCACATCTCCATCCCTAGTACCTGGTCACATCTCCATCCCTAGTACCTGGTCACATCTCCATCCCTAGTACCTGGTCACATCTCCATCCCTAGTACCTGGTCACATCTCCATCCCTAGTACCTGGTCACATCTCCATCCCTAGTACCTGGTCACATCTCCATCCCTAGTACCTGGTCACATCTCCATCCCTAGTACCTGGTCACATCTCCATCCCTAGTACCTGGTCACATCTCCATCCCCAGTACCTGGTCACATCTCCATCCCTAGTCACCTCCATCCCTAGTCCTGGTCACATCTCCATCCCTAGTACCTGGTCACATCTCCATCCCTAGTACCTGGTCACATCTCCATCCCCAGTACCTGGTCACATCTCCATCCCTAGTACCTGGTCACATCTCCATCCCTAGTCACACCTCCATCCCTAGTACCTGGTCACATCTCCATCCCTAGTACCTGGTCACATCTCCATCCCTAGTACCTGGTCACATCTCCATCCCTAGTACCTGGTCACATCTCCATCCCTAGTACCTGGTCACATCTCCATCCCTAGTCACACCTCCATCCCTAGTACCTGGTCACATCTCCATCCCTAGTACCTGGTCACACCTCCATCCCTAGTACCTGGTCACATCTCCATCCCTAGTACCTGGTCACATCTCCATCCCTAGTACCTGGTCACATCTCCATCCCTAGTACCTGGTCACATCTCCATCCCTAGTACCTGGTCACATCTCCATCCCTAGTACCTGGTCACATCTCCATCCTAGTACCTGGTCACATCTCCATCCCTAGTACCTGGTCACATCTCCATCCCTAGTACCTGGTCACATCTCCATCCCTAGTACCTGGTCACATCTCCATCCCTAGTACCTGGTCACATCTCCATCCCTAGTACCTGGTCACATCTCCATCCCTAGTACCTGGTCACATCTCCATCCCTAGTACCTGGTCACATCTCCATCCCTGTCACACCTCCATCCTAGTACCTGGTCACATCTCCATCCCTAGTACCTGGTCACATCTCCATCCCTAGTACCTGGTCACATCTCCATCCCCAGTACCTGGTCACATCTCCATCCCCCACCTGGTCACATCTCCATCCCTAGTACCTGGTCACATCTCCATCCCTAGTACCTGGTCACATCTCCATCCCTAGTACCTGGTCACATCTCCATCCCTAGTACCTGGTCACATCTCCATCCTCAAACCTCCATCCCTAGTCACATCTCTCCATCCTAGCACCTGGTCACATCTCCATCCCTAGTACCTGGTCACATCTCCATCCCCAGTACCTAGTCACATCTCCATCCCTAGTACCTGGTAACATCTCCATCCCTAGTACCTGGTCACACCTCCATCCCTAGTACCTGGTCACATCTCCATCCCTAGTACCTGGTCACATCTCCATCCCTAGTACCTGGTCACATCTCCATCCCTAGTACCTGGTCACATCTCCATCCCTAGTACCTGGTCACATCTCCATCCCCAGTACCTGGTCACATCTCCATCCCTAGTACCTGGTAACATCTCCATCCCTAGTACCTGGTCACATCTCCATCCCTAGTACCTGGTCACATCTCCATCCCTAGTACCTGGTCACATCTCCATCCCTAGTACCTGGTCACATCTCCATCCCTAGTACCTGGTCACATCTCCATCCCCAGTACCTGGTCACATCTCCATCCCCAGTACCTGGTCACATCTCCATCCCTAGTCACATCTCCATCCCTAGTACCTGGTCACACCTCCATCCCTAGTACCTAGTCACATCTCCATCCCTAGTACCTGGTCACATCTCCATGCCTAGTACCTGGTCACATCTCCATCCCTAGTACCTGGTCACATCTCCATCCCCAGTACCTGGTAACATCTCCATCCCTAGTACCTGGTCACATCTCCATCCCTAGTACCTGGTCACATCTCCATCCCTAGTACCTGGTCACATCTCCATCCCTAGTACCTGGTCACATCTCCATCCCTAGTACCTGGTCACATCTCCATCCCTAGTACCTGGTCACATCTCCATCCCTAGTACCTGGTCACATCTCCATCCCTAGTACCTGGTCACACCTCCATCCCTAGTACCTGGTCACATCTCCATCCCTAGTACCTGGTCACATCTCCATCCCTAGTACCTGGTCACATCTCCATCCCTAGTACCTGGTCACACCTCCATCCCTAGTCCTGGTCACATCTCCATCCCTAGTACCTGGTCACATCTCCATCCCTAGTACCTGGTCACATCTCCATCCCTAGTACCTGGTCACATCTCCATCCCTAGTACCTGGTCACATCTCCATCCCTAGTACCTGGTCACATCTCCATCCCTAGTACCTGGTCACATCTCCATCCCTAGTACCTGGTCACATCTCCATCCCTAGTACCTGGTCACATCTCCATCCCTAGTACCTGGTCACATCTCCATCCCTAGTACCTGGTCACATCTCCATCCCTAGTACCTGGTCACATCTCCATCCCCAGTACCTGGTCACATCTCCATCCCCAGTACCTGGTCACATCTCCATCCCTAGTACCTGGTCACATCTCCATCCCTAGTACCTGGTCACATCGCCATCCCTAGTACCTGGTCACATCTCCATCCCCAGTACCTGGTCACACCTCCATCCCTAGTCCCTGGTCACATCTCCATCCCTAGTACCTGGTCACATCTCCTTCCCTAGTACCTGGTCACACCTCCATCCCTAGTACCTGGGCCACATCTCCATCCCTAGTACCTGGTCACATCTCCATCCCCAGTACCTGGTCACACCTCCATCCCTAGTCACACCTCTATCCCTAGTACCTGGTCACATCTCCATCCCTAGTACCTGGTCCCATCTCCATCCCTAGTACCTGGTCACATCTCCATCCCTAGTACCTGGTCACATCTCCATCCCTATCACACTCCATCCCTAGTACCTGGTCACATCTCCATCCCTAGTACCTGGTCACATCTCCATCCCTAGTACCTGGTCACATCTCCATCCCTAGTACCTGGTCACATCTCCATCCCTAGTACCTGGTCACATCTCCATCCCTAGTACCTGGTCACATCTCCATCCCTAGTACCTGGTCACATCTCCATCCCTAGTACCTGGTCACATCTCCATCCCTAGTACCTGGTCACATCTCCATCCATAGTACCTGGTCACATCTCCATCCCTAGTACCTGGTCACATCTCCATCCCTAGTACCTGGTCACATCTCCATCCCTAGTACCTGGTCACATCTCCATCCCTAGTACCTGGTCACATCTCCATCCCTAGTACCTGGTCACATCTCCATCCCTAGTACCTGGTCACATCTCCATCCCTAGTACCTGGTCACATCTCCATCCCTAGTACCTGGTCACATCTCCATCCCTAGTACCTGGTCACATCTCCATCCCTAGTACCTGGTCACATCTCCATCCCTAGTACCTGGTCACCTCCATCCCTAGTCACATCTCCATCCCTAGTACCTGGTCACATCTCCATCCCTAGTACCTGGTCACATCTCCATCCCTAGTACCTGGTCACATCTCCATCCCTAGTACCTGGTCACATCTCCATCCCTAGTACCTGGTCACATCTCCATCCCTAGTACCTGGTCACATCTCCATCCCTAGTACCTGGTCACATCTCCATCCCTAGTACCTGGTCACATCTCCATCCCTAGTACCTGGTCACATCTCCATCCCTAGTACCTGGTCACACCATCCATCCCTAGTCACACCTCCATCCCTAGTACCTGGTCACATCTCCATCCCTAGTACCTGGTCACATCTCCATCCCTAGTACCTGGTCACATCTCCATCCCTAGTACCTGGTCACATCTCCATCCCTGGTCACATCTCCATCCCTAGTACCTGGTCACATCTCCATCCCTAGTACCTGGTCACATCTCCATCCCTAGTACCTGGTCACATCTCCATCCCTAGTACCTGGTCACATCTCCATCCCTAGTACCTGGTCACATCTCCATCCCTCCTGGTCACATCTCCATCCCTAGTACCTGGTCACATCTCCATCCCCAGTACCTGGTCACATCTCCATCCCTAGTACCTGGTCACATCTCCATCCCTAGTACCTGGTCACATCTCCATCCCTAGTACCTGGTCACATCTCCATCCCTAGTACCTGGTCACATCTCCATCCTAGTACCTGGTCACATCTCCATCCCTAGTCCTGGTCACATCTCCATCCCTAGTACCTGGTCACATCTCCATCCCTAGTACCTGGTCACATCTCCATCCCTAGTACCTGGTCACATCTCCATCCCTAGTACCTGGTCACATCTCCATCCCTAGTACCTGGTCACATCTCCATCCCTAGTACCTGGTCACATCTCCATCCCTAGTACCTGGTCACATCTCCATCCCTAGTCACATCTCCATCCCTAGTCACACATCTCCATCCCTAGTACCTGGTCACATCTCCATCCCTAGTACCTGGTCACATCTCCATCCCTAGTACCTGGTCACATCTCCATCCCTAGTACCTGGTCACATCTCCATCCCTAGTCACACTCCATCCCTAGTACCTGGTCACATCTCCATCCCTAGTACCTGGTCACATCTCCATCCCTAGTACCTGGTCACATCTCCATCCCTCCATCCCTAGTACCTGGTCACATCTCCATCCCTAGTACCTGGTCACATCTCCATCCCTAGTACCTGGTCACATCCTCCATCCCTAGTACCTGGTCACATCTCCATCCCTAGTACCTGGTCACATCTCCATCCCTAGTACCTGGTCACATCTCCATCCCTAGTCCTGGTCACATCTCCATCCCTAGTACCTGGTCACATCTCCATCCCTAGTACCTGGTCACATCTCCATCCCTAGTACCTGGTCACATCTCCATCCCTAGTACCTGGTCACATCTCCATCCCTAGTACCTGGTCACATCTCCATCCCTAGTACCTGGTCACATCTCCATCCCTAGTACCTGGTCACACCTCCATCCCTAGTACCTGGTCACATCTCCATCCCTAGTACCTGGTCACATCTCCATCCCTAGTACCTGGTCACATCTCCATCCCTAGTACCTGGTCACATCTCCATCCCTAGTCACACCTCCATCCCTAGTACCTGGTCACATCTCCATCCCTAGTACCTGGTCACATCTCCATCCCTAGTACCTGGTCACATCTCCATCCCTAGTACCTGGTCACATCTCCATCCCCCTAGTACCTGGTCACATCTCCATCCTAGTACCTGGTCACATCTCCATCCCTAGTACCTGGTCACATCTCCATCCCTAGTCCCTCCATCCTGGTCACATCTCCATCCCCTAGTACCTGGTCACATCTCCATCCCTAGTACCTGGTCACATCTCCATCCCTAGTACCTGGTCACATCTCCATCCCTAGTACCTGGTCACATCTCCATCCCTAGTACCTGGTCACATCTCCATCCCTAGTACCTGGTCACATCTCCATCCCTAGTACCTGGTCACATCTCCATCCCTAGTACCTGGTCACATCTCCATCCCCAGTACCTGGTCACATCTCCATCCCTAGTCCCTGGTCACATCTCCATCCCTAGTACCTGGTCACATCTCCTTCCCTAGTACCTGGTCACATCTCCATCCCTAGTACCTGGTCACATCTCCATCCCTAGTACCTGGTCACATCTCCATCCCTAGTACCTGGTCACACCTCCATCCCTAGTACCTGGTCACATCTCCATCCCTAGTACCTGGTCACATCTCCATCCCTAGTACCTGGTCACATCTCCATCCCTAGTCCTGGTCACATCTCCATCCCTAGTACCTGGTCACATCTCCATCCCTAGTACCTGGTCACATCTCCATCCCTAGTACCTGGTCACATCTCCATCCCTAGTACCTGGTCACATCTCCATCCCTAGTACCTGGTCACATCTCCATCCCTAGTACCTGGTCACATCTCCATCCCTAGTACCTGGTCACATCTCCATCCCTAGTACCTGGTCACATCTCCATCCCTAGTACCTGGTCACATCTCCATCCCTAGTACCTGGTCACATCTCCATCCCTAGTACCTGGTCACATCTCCATCCCTAGTACCTGGTCACATCTCCATCCCTAGTACCTGGTCACATCTCCATCCCTAGTCCACCTCCATCCCTAGTACCTGGTCACATCTCCATCCCTAGTACCTGGTCACATCTCCATCCCTAGTACCTGGTCACATCTCCATCCCTAGTACCTGGTCACATCTCCATCCCTAGTACCTGGTCACATCTCCATCCCTAGTACCTGGTCACATCTCCATCCATCCCTAGTACCTGGTCACATCTCCATCCCTAGTACCTGGTCACATCTCCATCCCTAGTACCTGGTCACATCTCCATCCCTAGTACCTGGTCACATCTCCATCCCTAGTACCTGGTCACATCTCCATCCCTAGTACCTGGTCACATCTCCATCCTAGTCAGTCCATCCCTAGTACCTGGTCACACCTCCATCCCTAGTACCTGGTCACATCTCCATCCCTAGTACCTGGTCACATCTCCATCCCCAGTACCTGGTCACATCTCCATCCCTAGTACCTGGTCACATCTCCATCCCTAGTACCTGGTCACATCTCCATCCCTAGTACCTGGTCACACCTCCATCCCTAGTACCTGGTCACATCTCCATCCCTAGTACCTGGTCACATCTCCATCCCCAGTACCTGGTCACATCTCCATCCCTAGTCACTCCATCCCTAGTACCTGGTCACATCTCCATCCCTAGTACCTGGTCACATCTCCATCCCTAGTACCTGGTCACATCTCCATCCCTAGTACCTGGTCACATCTCCATCCCTAGTACCTGGTCACATCTCCATCCCTAGTACCTGGTCACATCTCCATCCCTAGTACCTGGTCACATCTCCATCCCTAGTACCTGGTCACATCTCCATCCCTAGTACCTGGTCACATCTCCATCCCTAGTACCTGGTCACATCTCCATCCCTAGTACCTGGTCACATCTCCATCCCTAGTACCTGGTCACATCTCCATCCCTAGTACCTGGTCACATCTCCATCCCTAGTACCTGGTCACATCTCCATCCCTAGTACCTGGTCACATCTCCATCCCTAGTACCTGGTCACATCTCCATCCCTAGTACCTGGTCACATCCCTAGTACCTGGTCACATCCCATCCCCAGTACCTGGTCACATCTCCATCCCCAGTACCTGGTCACATCTCCATCCCTAGTACCTGGTCACATCTCCATCCCTAGTACCTGGTCACATCTCCATCCCTCCTGGTCACATCTCCATCCCTAGTACCTGGTCACATCTCCATCCCTAGTACCTGGTCACATCTCCCATCCCTAGTCACATCTCCATCCCTAGTACCTGGTCACATCTCCATCCCTAGTACCTGGTCACATCTCCATCCCTAGTACCTGGTCACATCTCCATCCCCAGTACCTGGTCACATCTCCATCCCTAGTACCTGGTCACATCTCCATCCCCAGTACCTGGTCACATCTCCATCCCCAGTACCTGGTCACATCTCCATCCCCAGTACGTGGTCACATCTCCATCCCTAGTACCTGGTCACACCTCCATCCCTAGTACCTAGTCACATCTCCATCCCCAGTCACATCTCCATCCTAGTACCTGGTCACATCTCCATCCCTAGTACCTGGTCACATCTCCATCCCTAGTACCTGGTCACATCTCCATCCCTAGTACCTGGTCACATCTCCATCCCTAGTACCTGGTCACATCTCCATCCTAGTACCTGGTCACATCTCCATCCATCCTCCATCCCTAGTACCTGGTCACATCTCCATCCCTAGTACCTGGTCACATCTCCATCCCTAGTACCTGGTCACATCTCCATCCCTAGTACACCTCCATCCCTAGGTCACATCTCCATCCCTAGTACCTGGTCACATCTCCATCCCTAGTACCTGGTCACATCTCCATCCCTAGTACCTGGTCACATCTCCATCCCTAGTACCTGGTCACATCTCCATCCCTAGTACCTGGTCACATCTCCATCCCTAGTACCTGGTCACATCTCCATCCTAGTACCTGGTATCTCCATCCTAGTCACCTCCATCCCTGGTCACATCTCCATCCCTAGTACCTGGTCACATCTCCATCCCTAGTACCTGGTCACATCTCCATCCCTAGTACCTGGTCACATCTCCATCCCTAGTACCTGGTCACATCTCCATCCCTAGTACCTGGTCACATCTCCATCCCTAGTACCTGGTCACATCTCCATCCCTAGTACCTGGTCACATCTCCATCCCTAGTACCTGGTCACATCTCCATCCCCAGTACCTGGTCACACCTCCATCCCTAGTACCTGGTCACATCTCCATCCTAGTACCTGGTCACATCTCCATCCCTAGTACCTGGTCACACCTCCATCCCTAGTACCTGGTCACATCTCCATCCCTAGTACCTGGTCACATCTCCATCCCCAGTACCTGGTCACACCTCCATCCCTAGTACCTGGTCACATCTCCATCCCTAGTACCTGGTCACATCTCCATCCCTAGTACCTGGTCACACCTCCATCCTAGTACCTGGTCACATCTCCATCCCTAGTACCTGGTCACATCTCCATCCTAGTACCTGGTCACATCTCCATCCTAGTACCTGGTCACATCTCCATCCCTAGTACCTGGTCACATCTCCATCCCCAGTACCTGGTCACATCTCCATCCCCAGTACCTGGTCACATCTCCATCCCTATTACCTGGTCACATCTCCATCCCTAGTACCTGGTCACATCTCCATCCCTAGTACCTGGTAACATCTCCATCCCTAGTACCTGGTCACATCTCTCCATCCCTAGTACCTGGTCACATCTCCATCCCTAGTACCTGGTCACATCTCCATCCCTAGTACCTGGTCACATCTCCATCCATCCCCCTAGTACCTGGTCACATCTCCATCCCTAGTACCTGGTCACATCTCCATCCCTAGTACCTGGTCACATCTCCATCCCTAGTACCTGGTCACATCTCCATCCCTAGTACCTGGTCACATCTCCATCCCTAGTACCTGGTCACATCTCCATCCCTAGTACCTGGTCACATCTCCATCCCTAGTACCTGGTCACATCTCCATCCCTAGTACCTGGTCACATCTCCATCCCTAGTACCTGGTCACATCTCCATCCCTAGTACCTGGTCACATCTCCATCCCTAGTACCTGGTCACATCTCCATCCCTCCATCCCTGGTCACATCTCCATCCCTAGTACCTGGTCACATCTCCATCCCTAGTACCTGGTCACATCTCCATCCCTAGTACCTGGTCACATCTCCATCCCTAGTACCTGGTCACATCTCCATCCCTAGTACCTGGTCACACCTCCATCCCTAGTCCCTGGTCACATCTCCATCCCTAGTACCTGGTCACATCTCCATCCCCAGTACCTGGTCACATCTCCATCCCTAGTACCTGGTCACATCTCCATCCCTAGTACCTGGTCACATCTCCATCCCCAGTACCTGGTCACATCTCCATCCCTAGTACCTGGTAACATCTCCATCCCTAGTACCTGGTCACATCTCCATCCCTAGTACCTGGTCACATCTCCATCCCTAGTACCTGGTCACATCTCCATCCCTAGTACCTGGTCACATCTCCATCCCTAGTACCTGGTCACATCTCCATCCCTAGTACCTGGTCACATCTCCATCCCTAGTACCTGGTCACATCTCCATCCCTAGTACCTGGTCACATCTCCATCCCTAGTACCTGGTCACATCTCCATCCCTAGTACCTGGTCACATCTCCATCCCTAGTACCTGGTCACATCTCCATCCTAGTACCTGGTCACATCTCCATCCCTAGTACCTGGTCACATCTCCATCCCTAGTACCTGGTCACATCTCCATCCCTAGTACCTGGTCACATCTCCATCCCTAGTACCTGGTCACATCTCCATCCCTAGTACCTGGTCACATCTCCATCCTAGTACCTGGTCACATCTCCATCCCCAGTACCTGGTCACATCTCCATCCCTAGTACCTGGTCACATCTCCATCCCTAGTACCTGGTCACATCTCCATCCCTAGTACCTGGTCCCTAGTACATCTCCATCCCTAGTACCTGGTCACATCTCCATCCCTAGTACCTGGTCACATCTCCATCCTAGTACCTGGTCACATCTCCATCCCTAGTACCTGGTCACATCTCCATCCCTAGTACCTGGTCACATCTCCATCCCTAGTACCTGGTCACATCTCCATCCCTAGTACCTGGTCACATCTCCATCCCTAGTACCTGGTCACATCTCCATCCCTAGTACCTGGTCACATCTCCATCCCTAGTACCTGGTCACATCTCCATCCCTAGTACCTGGTCACATCTCCATCCTAGTACCTGGTCACATCTCCATCCCTAGTACCTGGTCACATCTCCATCCCTAGTACCTGGTCACATCTCCATCCCCAGTACCTGGTCACATCTCCATCCCTAGTACCTGGTCACATCTCCATCCCTAGTACCTGGTCACATCTCCATCCCTAGTACCTGGTCACATCTCCATCCTAGTACCTGGTCACATCTCCATCCCTAGTACCTGGTCACATCTCCATCCCTAGTACCTGGTCACATCTCCATCCCTAGTACCTGGTCACATCTCCATCCCCAGTACCTGGTCACATCTCCATCCCTAGTACCTGGTCACATCTCCATCCCTAGTACCTGGTCACATCTCCATCCCTAGTACCTGGTCACATCTCCATCCCTAGTACCTGGTCACATCTCCATCCCTAGTACCTGGTCACATCTCCATCCCTAGTACCTGGTCACATCTCCATCCCTAGTACCTGGTCACATCTCCATCCCTAGTACCTGGTCACATCTCCATCCCTAGTACCTGGTCACATCTCCATCCCTAGTACCTGGTCACATCTCCATCCTAGTACCTGGTCACATCTCCATCCCATCCCTCCCTAGTCACATCTCCATCCCTAGTACCTGGTCACATCTCCATCCCTAGTACCTGGTCACATCTCCATCCCTAGTACCTGGTCACATCTCCATCCCTAGTACCTGGTCACATCTCCATCCCTAGTACCTGGTCACATCTCCATCCTAGTCACATCTCCATCCCTAGTACCTGGTCACATCTCCATCCATCCCTAGTACCTGGTCACATCTCCATCCCTAGTACCTGGTCACATCTCCATCCCTAGTACCTGGTCACATCTCCATCCCTAGTACCTGGTCACATCTCCATCCCTAGTACCTGGTCACATCTCCATCCACATCTCCATCCCCAGTACCTGGTCACATCTCCATCCCTAGTACCTGGTCACATCTCCATCCCTAGTACCTGGTCACATCTCCATCCTAGTACCTGGTCACATCTCCATCCCTAGTACCTGGTCACATCTCCATCCCTAGTACCTGGTCACATCTCCATCCCTAGTACCTGGTCACATCTCCATCCCTAGTACCTGGTCACATCTCCATCCCTATCCTGGTCACATCTCCATCCTAGTACCTGGTCACATCTCCATCCCTAGTACCTGGTCACATCTCCATCCCTAGTACCTGGTCACATCTCCATCCCTAGTACCTGGTCACATCTCCATCCCTAGTACCTGGTCACATCTCCATCCCTAGTACCTGGTCACATCTCCATCCCCTGGTCACATCTCCATCCCTAGTACCTGGTCACATCTCCATCCCTAGTACCTGGTCACATCTCCATCCCTCCATCCCTAGTACCTGGTCACATCTCCATCCCTAGTACCTGGTCACATCTCCATCCCTAGTACCTGGTCACATCTCCATCCCTAGTACCTGGTCACATCTCCATCCCTAGTACCTGGTCACATCTCCATCCCTAGTACCTGGTCACATCTCCATCCCTCCATCTCCATCCCTAGTACCTGGTCACATCTCCATCCCTAGTACCTGGTCACATCTCCATCCCTAGTACCTGGTCACACCTCCATCCCTAGTACTGGTCACATCTCCATCCCTAGTACCTGGTCACATCTCCATCCTAGTACCTGGTCACATCTCCATCCTAGTACCTGGTCACATCTCCATCCCTAGTACCTGGTCACATCTCCATCCCTAGTACCTGGTCACATCTCCATCCCTAGTACCTGGTCACATCTCCATCCCTAGTACCTCCCTAGTCACATCTCCATCCATCCTGGTCACACCTCCATCCCTAGTACCTGGTCACATCTCCATCCCTAGTACCTGGTCATCCCATCCCTAGTACCTGGTCACATCTCCATCCCTAGTCCTGGTCACATCTCCATCCCTAGTACCTGGTCACATCTCCATCCCTAGTACCTGGTCACATCTCCATCCCTAGTACCTGGTCACATCTCCATCCCCTGGTCACATCTCCATCCTAGTACCTGTCACATCTCCATCCCTAGTACCTGGTCACATCTCCATCCCTAGTACCTGGTCACATCTCCATCCCTAGTACCTGGTCACATCTCCATCCCTAGTACCTGGTCACATCTCCATCCCTAGTACCTGGTCACATCTCCATCCCTAGTACCTGGTCACATCTCCATCCCCTGGTCACATCTCCATCCCTAGTACCTGGTCACATCTCCATCCTAGTACCTGGTACCTGGTCATCTCCATCTCCATCCCTAGTCCACCTGGTCACATCTCCATCCCTAGTACCTGGTCACATCTCCATCCCTAGTACCTGGTCACATCTCCATCCCCAGTACCTGGTCACATCTCCTCCATCCCTAGTACCTGGTCATCACCTCCTCATCCCTAGTACCTGGTCACATCTCCATCCCTAGTACCTGGTCACATCTCCATCCTATCCCTAGTCCTGGTCACATCTCCATCCCTAGTACCTGGTCACACCTCCATCCCTAGTACCTGGTCACATCTCCATCCCTAGTACCTGGTCACATCTCCATCCCTAGTACCTGGTCACATCTCCATCCCTAGTACCTGGTCACATCTCCATCCTAGTACCTGGTCACATCTCCATCCCTAGTACCTGGTCACATCTCCATCCCTAGTACCTGGTCACATCTCCATCCCTAGTACCTGGTCACATCTCCATCCCTAGTACCTGGTCACATCTCCATCCCTAGTACCTGTCACATCTCCATCCCTAGTACCTGGTCACATCCATCCCTAGTACCTGGTCACATCTCCATCCCTAGTACCTGGTCACATCTCCATCCCTAGTACCTGGTCACATCTCCATCCCTAGTACCTGGTCACATCTCCATCCCTAGTACCTGGTCACATCTCCATCCCTAGTACCTGGTCACATCTCCATCCTAGTACCTGGTCACATCTCCATCCTAGTACCTGGTCCATCTCCATCCAGTACCTGGTCACATCTCCATCCCTAGTACCTGGTCACATCTCCATCCCTAGTACCTGGTCACATGGTCTCCATCCCTAGTACCTGGTCACATCTCCATCCCTAGTACCTGGTCACATCTCCATCCTAGTACCTGGTCACATCTCCATCCCTAGTACCTGGTCACATCTCCATCCCTAGTACCTCCACATCTCCATCCCTAGTACCTGGTCACATCTCCATCCCTAGTACCTGGTCACATCTCCATCCCCAGTACCTGGTCACATCTCCATCCTAGTACCTGGTCACATCTCCATCCCTAGTCCTGGTCACATCTCCATCCCTAGTACCTGGTCACATCTCCATCCCTAGTACCTGGTCACATCTCCATCCCTAGTACCTGGTCACATCTCCACCCATCCCTAGTACCTGGTCACATCTCCATCCCTAGTACCTGGTCACATCTCCATCCCTAGTACCTGGTCACATCTCCATCCTAGTCACCCTCCATCTCCATCCCTAGTACCTGGTCACATCTCCATCCCTAGTACCTGGTCACTCCATCCCTAGTACCTGGTCACATCCCATCCCTAGTATCCTGGTCACATCTCCATCCCTAGTACCTGGTCACATCTCCATCCCTAGTACCTGGTCACATCTCATCCTCCATCCCTAGTACCTGGTCACATCTCCATCCCTAGTACCTGGTCACATCTCCATCCCTAGTACCTGGTCACATCTCCATCCCTAGTACCTGGTCACATCTCCATCCCTAGTACATCTCCATCCCTAGGGTCACATCTCCATCCCTAGTCCCATCCCTAGTCACATCTCCATCCCTAGTACCTCCATCCCTCCTAGTACCTGGTCACATCTCCATCCCTAGTACCTGGTCACATCTCCATCCCTAGTACCTGGTCACATCTCCATCCTCCACATCTCCATCCCTAGTACCTGGTCACATCTCCATCCCTAGTAGGTCACATCTCCATCCCTAGTAGGTCACATCTCCATCCCTAGTACCTGGTCACATCTCCATCCCTATCTCCATCCCTAGTACCTGGTCACATCTCCATCCCTAGTCCTGGTCACACCTCCATCCCTAGTACCATCCCTAGGTCACATCTCCCTAGTACCTGGTCACATCTCCATCCCTAGTACCTGGTCACATCTCCATCCCTAGTACCTGGTCACATCTCCATCCCTAGTACCTGGTCACATCTCCATCCCTAGTACCTGGTCACATCTCCATCCTAGTACCATCTCCATCCTAGTACCTGGTCACACCTCCATCCCTAGTACCTGGTCACATCTCCCTAGTACCTGGTCACATCTCCATCCTAGTACCTGGTCACATCTCCATCCTAGTACCTGGTCACATCTCCATCCCTAGTACCTGGTCACATCTCCATCCCTAGTACCTGGTCACATCTCCATCCCTAGTACCTGGTCACATCTCCATCCCTAGTACCTGGTCACATCTCCATCCCTAGTACCTGGTCACATCTCCATCCCTAGTACCTGGTCACATCTCCATCCCTAGTACCTGGTCACATCTCCATCCCTAGTACCTGGTCACATCTCCATCCCTAGTACCTGGTCACATCTCCATCCCTAGTACCTGGTCACATCTCCATCCCTAGTCACACCTCCATCCCTAGTACCTGGTCACACCTCCATCCCTAGTACCTGGTCACATCTCCATCCCTAGTACCTGGTCACACTCCATCCCTAGTACCTGGTCACATCTCCATCCCTAGTACCTGGTCACACCTCCATCCCTAGTACCTGGTCACATCTCCATCCCTAGTCACACCTCCATCCCTAGTACCTGGTCACACCTCCATCCCTAGTACCTGGTCACATCTCCATCCCTAGTACCTGGTCACATCTCCTTCACTAGTCACACCTCCATCCCTAGTACCTGGTCACACCTCCAGCCCTAGTACCTGGTCACATCTCCATCCCTAGTACCTGGTCACATCTCCATCCTTAGAAACTGGTCACATCTCCATCGCTAGTACCTGGTCACATCTCCATCCCTAGTACCTGGTCACATCTCCATCCCTAGTACCGGGCCACATCTCCATCCCTAGTACCTGGTCACATCTCCATCCCTAGTACCTGGTCACATCTCCATCCCTAGTACCCGGTCACATCTCCATCCCTAGTACCTGGTCACATCTCCATCACCAGTAGCTGGTCACATCTCCATCCCTAGTACCCGGTCACATCTCCATCCCTAGTACCTGGTCACATCTCCATCCCTAGTACCTGGTCACATCTCCATCCCTAGTCACACCTCCATCCCTAGTACCTGGTCACACCTCCATCCCTAGTACCGGGCCACATCTCCATCCCTAGTACCTGGTCACATCTCCATCCCTATTACATCGTTACACAATGTTCCTCTGATGTCCAAAAGATTTCATGTCTACATTTTTGTGATATGAAACGTTTAAATCGCATGTACTCAAAAATGTGTTTTTAAATTATTTTAATTCATGGAAATACATATATTTGCTGTTAACTAGTCATTTACAGTTTATATGCCTTTAGTTTTCCATGTAGACCAAGTTATTGGTGAATTCTGGAAGCTATCTAAGGATTATTTCATAGGTTTTTATTTTAAGGGAGTGATATTGGTTCTTGTAGAATATGTTTCAGTTTCATCCATATTGTTATATTGTTCTTAGCTTCATCCTTTGAAAATAGACACATGAAAAGATTCTGGCGATGAGCACATCTTCAATATCATCCCATTGTTCCTCTTTAGTGCATTTAACTATATGTTGAAAAGAAAATCCCTGGGTAGTGAGTTGATACAATTCCTAGTCTGGAGTTTAAAACCACCCTCAGACTTAGGAAGGTTAAAACCACCCTGGTTTGATTGTCTTGCGAAGGGAATAGCTGCACTGTTTGTATTCGGTCGTGTTTCCGGTCACCTTGCCCTGGTTAAAAGCGGTGGTTCGCACTTTCAGTTTTGCTCGAATGCTGCCATCAATCTAAGGTTTCTGGTTAGGGAATGTTTTAATAGTCACAAAGGGTATAACATGTCCGATGCACTTGCTAATAAATTCTCTCACTGAGTCAGTGTATACATCAATGTTGTTGTCTGAGGCTATCCGGAACAAATCCCAATCTACCTGATCGAAGCAATCTTGAAGCGTGGAATCTGACTGGTCAGACCAGACTGTTTTAGTTCCTGTGTATAGGCTGAGAGCAACAAAATGGAGTCACAGTCAGACTTGCCGAAGGCATAGCGGGGGAGGGCTTCGTATGCATCACGGAAGTTTGAGTAGCAATGATCCAGAATACTACCAGCTCGAGTCGTGCATTCGATATGCTGAAAGAATTTAGGAAGTGTTGTTCTTAGGTTAGCTTTGTTAAAATCCCAAGCTACAATAAATGTTGCCTCAGGATGTATAGTTTCCAGTTTACATAGAGTCCAGTGAAGTACCTTCAGGGCCGACAAGGGATTTGCTTAGGGGGGATATGCACGGCTGTGATTATAATCGAAGATAATTTTTTGGGGAGATAATGCGGTTGGCATTTGATTGTAAGGAATTATAGGTCAAGTGAACATAAGTACTTGAGTTCCTGTATGTTGTTGTGATTACACCATGAGTTGTTAATCATACACCCCGTCCTTCTTACCAGAGAGATGTTTGTTTCTGTCGGCGCGATGCGTGAAGAAACCGGGTGGCTGTACCGACTCTGACAACATATCCCGAGTGAGCCATTTTTCCTTGAAACAGAGAATCTTACAAACTTCTACAGATGCACAATCTCTGATGTCTCTCTGGAAGTCAACTCATGCCCTGATTTCGTCCACCTTGTTGTCTAGACATTGTTGGGACATTGTTGAGTAATATGCTCGGAAGCGGTGGATGGTCTGATCAGTAGGCCACTCTGTCTTCCTCTCCTGCGGCGACCACGTTGTTTTGGGTCGGCCTCTGGGATAAGATCCCATGTCCAGGGTGGAGGTCCGAACGAAGGGTCCACTTCGGCAAAGCCGTACTGGTCGTACTGATGGTAAGTTGACATCTCTTTTATATCCAATAGTTCTTCCTGGCTGTATGTAATAACACTTGAGATTTTCTGGGCTAACAATTTAAGAAATAATATATTCAAATAAAATAACAAATAACTGCATAGTTTTCTAAGGACCTGAAGCGAGGCGACCATCTCTGTCGGCGCCATTTCTCAATCCCCCATTTCTCAATCCCCCATTTCTCAATCCCCCATTTCTCAATCCCCCATTTCTCAATCCCCCATATATAAACTCATCAAAAAACCGTCAACTGCGTTTATTTGCAGCAAACTTAAACTTCTCTAGGATAGGGGGCAGCATTTGGAATTTTGGATGAAAAGCATGCCCAATTTCAACAGCCTGCTACTCATCCCCAGAAGATCAGATATGCTTAATATTAGTAGCGTTGGATAGAAAACACTCTGAAGTTTCTACAACTGTTTGAATCATGTCTGTGAGTATAACATAACTTATGTAGCAGGCGAAACCCCAAGGAAAAACCATTCAGATTTATTTTTTTGAGGTCACCCTCTTTTCAATTACTTTTCATTGGGAATTCAGATTTCTAAGGGACTTGCTTGCAGTTCATACCACTTCCACTGGATGTCACCAGTCTTTATAAATTGGTTGAGGTTCGTCCTTTGTGTAATGAAGAAGTACGGACATCTTGAAAAAGTGTCACTTCATGTGTACTGTTTGACAGAGGCGCAAGACCAGAAAGCATGAGTTTCTTTTCTTCCTGTATTGAACATAGATCATCCCGTCTTCAATTTTATCGATTATTTACTTTTAAAAAATACCTAAAATTGTATTACAAAAGTAGTTTGAAATGTTTTGGTAAAGTTTACAGGTAACTTTTGAGATATTTAGTCTTCACGTTGCACAAGTTGGAACCGGTGTTTTTCTGGATCAAATGCGCCAAATAAATGGACATTTTGGATAAAATAGAATTAATCTAACAAAAGGACCATTTGTGATGTTTATGGGACATATTGGAGTGCCAACAGAAGAAGCTCGTCAAAGGTAAGGCATGAATTATATTTTTATTTCTGCGTTTTGTGTCACGCCTGCAGGGTTGAAATGTTTTCTCTCTTTTCTTAACTATGATACTATGCTCAGATAATAGCTTGCTTTCGCCGAAAAGCCTTTTTGAAATCTGGCATCTTGGCTGGTTTCACAACACGTGTAGCTTTAATTTGGTATCTTACATGTGTGATTTCATGAAAGTTTGATTTTTATAGGAATTTATTTGAATTTGGCGCTCTGCATTTTCTCTGGCTTTTGGCCAAGTGGGACGCTACTGTCCCACATATCCCAGAGAGGTTGTGTAAGGTTGTGTAACCCCTCCCATCTACTGTATGTCTGAAAACCATCCAATCCCACCCTTCAGCTCCCCTCAAGCCGTCCCATCTACTGTCTGAAAACCATCCAATCCCACCCTTCAGCTCCCCCCAACCCCTCCCATCTACTGTATGTCTGAAAACCATCCAATCCCACCCTTCAGCTCCCCTCAACCCCTCCCATCTACTGTATGTCTGAAAACCATCCAATCCCACCCTTCAGCTCCCCTCAACCCCTCCCATCTACTGTCTGAAAACCATCCAATCCCACCCTTCAGCTCCCCCAACCCCTCCCATCTACTGTATGTCTGAAAACCATCCAATCCCACCCTTCAGCTCCCATCAACCCCCCTCCCATCTACTGTATGTCTGAAAACCATCCAATCCCACCCTTCAGCTCCCCTCAACCCCTCCCATCTACTGTCTGAAAACCATCCAATCCACCCTTCAGCTCCCTCAACCCTCCCATCTACTGTCTGAAAACCATCCAATCCCAACCTTCAGCTCCCCTCAACCCCCATCCCATCTACTGTATGTCTGAAAACCATCCAATCCCAACCTTCAGCTCCCCTCAACCCCTCCCATCTACTGTATGTCTGAAAACCATCCAATCCCAACCTTCAGCTCCCCTCAACCCCTCCCATCTACTGTATGTCTGAAAACCATCCAATCCCACCCTTCAGCTCCCCTCAACCCCTCCCATCTACTGTATGTCTGAAAACCATCCATTCCACCCTTCAGCTCCCCTCAACCCCTCCCATCTACTGTATGTCTGAAAACCATACAATCCCACCCTTCAGCTCCCCTCAACCCCTCCCATCTACTGTATGTCTGAAAACCATCCAATCCCACCCTTCAGCTCCCCTCAACCCCTCCCATCTACTGTATGTCTGAAAACCATACAATCCCACCCTTCAGCTCCCCTCAACCCCTCCCATCTACTGTCTGAAAACCATCCAATCGCAACCTTCAGCTCCCCTCAACCCCTCCCATCTACTGTATGTCTGAAAACCATCCAATCCCAACCTTCAGCTCCCCTCAACCCCTCCCATCTACTGTATGTCTGAAAACCATCCAATCCCAACCTTCAGCTCCCTCAACCCCTCCCATCTACTGTATGTCTGAAAACCATCCAATCCCACCCTTCAGCTCCCTCAACCCCTCCCATCTACTGTATGTCTGAAAACCATCCAATCCCACCCTTCAGCTCCCCTCAACCCCTCCCATCTACTGTCTGAAAACCATCCAATCCCACCCTTCAGCTCCCCTCAACCCCTCCCATCTACTGTCTGAAAACCATCCAATCCCACCCTTCAGCTCCCCTCAACCCCTCCCATCTACTGTATGTCTGAAAACCATCCAATCCCACCCTTCAGCTCCCCTCAACCCCTCCCATCTACTGTATGTCTGAAAACCATCCAATCCCACCCTTCAGCTCCCCTCAACCCCTCCCATCTACTGTATGTCTGAAAACAATCATTTGTTTATTTCTAATTGCTGTATATTTTTCAACTGTGATGTTTTTTATTTTGTGAAGTGCACCAGTCCCTCCAGCAGCAAGCACCTTCACAACATGATGCTGCCACCCCAGTTCTTCAAGGTTGGGATGGTGTTCTTTGGCTTGCAAGCCTCCCCCTTTTTCCTCCAAACACAATGATGGTCATTATGGCCAAACAGTTCTATTTTTGTTTCATCAGACCAGAGAACATTTCTCCAAAAAGTACGATCTTTGTCCCCATGTGCAGTTGCAAACTGTAGTCTGGCTTTTTTATGGCGGTTTTGGAGAAGTGGCTTCTTCCTTGCTGAGCGGCCTTTCAGGTTATGTCGATATAGAACTTGTTTTACTGTGGATATAGATACTTTTGTACCTGTTTCCTCCATCATCTTCACAAGGTCCTTTGCTGTTTTTCTGGGATTGATTTGCACTTTTCGCACCAAAGTACGTTCATCTCTAAGTGACAGAACGCGTCTCCTTCCTGAGCGGTATGACGGCTGCGTGGTCCCATGGTGTTCATACTTGCGTACTACTGTTTATACAGATGAATGTGGTACCTTCAGGCATTTGGAAATTGCTCCCAAGGATGAACCAGACTTGTGGAGGTCTACAATATTTTTTTATAGGTCTTGGCTGCTTTCTTTCGATTTTACCATGATGTCAAGCAAAGAGGCACTGTGTTTGAAGGTTGGCCTTGAAATACATCCACAGGTACATCTCCAATTGACTCAAATTATGTCAATTAGCCTATCAGAAGCTTCTAAAGCCATGACATCATTTCTGGAATTTTCCAAGCTGTTTAAAGGCACAGTCAACTTAGTGTATGTAAACTTCTGAACCACTGGAATTGTGATGCAGTGAATTATAAGCTAAATAATTTGTCTATAAACAAATGTTGGAAATTTTGGACTTCTGTCATGCACAAAGTAGATGTCCTAACCAAATTTCTTTTTACATTTCAATATTATTAACTATTATTGATCCTCAGCAACAATCCCACGGCCGTGACGACATTTACAGAGGAATGATATGAAATGTTAGGCTATACCAACTGAAAGGAACTAACAGTAAATTGGCAGCTAAATATGTTATTAGGTTGTTAGAGATTGGCTGACAGTCGATACTGATACTGAATTTAAAACATGGATGGAATTGAAACATTGTATGGTTGAGATGGATGAGGCCAAAGGAATGGCAAATAAGTCTGGCTGCACAACCGATTGGCAAACGTACTGCAAATTGAGAAATCGTGTGACTAAACTGAATAAAAATAAGAAACTACACTATGAAACAAAGATAAATGACATAAAGAATTATAGTAAAAAAGCTTTAGAGCACCTTAAATTAAATTTTGGGCAAAAAAGGCAAACTCAGCTCCTTCATTCATTGAATCGGGATGGTTCATTCATCACAAAAACCCACTGATATTGCCAACTAATGATTTTTTTTTTCATTGGCAAGATTAGCAAACTTAGGGATGACATGCCAGCAACAAACCCTGACACTACACATCCAAGTTTATCTGACTAAAGGCTAGAACTTCAATGTTAGTTATCAGTCTCAGGAGAGAGGGGTAGGATAGTCTCTGAGCCTGGACGCTGTCTTGACTTCTACCTTTCTCACCTTTCCATCTCTGCCTGGAAAGGTCTTTCTGACGATGCCCATGCGCCAGTCGTTTATTTTTGCTTGGCTGTCTTTCAGCACCACAATGTCTCCTGCCTGTAGGTTGGGCTTCTCATTTTGCCACTTCTGACAACTCTGCAGGGAAGGAATATATTATTTCTTCCAATGGTGCCAGAAGGTGTCGGCAAGGCTCTGTACTTGCCTCCATTGACGGCTGGAGAGGTAATTCTCGTTGAATTCCCCTTGTGGATGGGGAATGGCAGCGACCTTTTGGGAGAGGAGTGTCGCTGGTTTCAAGATGGGGGGAGTCTGGATCCGTAGACACAGGAACCAAGCATTCATAATGGCTGAGACTTCAACCATAAATGGAGTCAAGACTTTGTGAGGAAGCTTGGATGGACCCACCTTCAGCAACATGAAATCCAAAGATGCGCCTCGTGACTCCAATCATTCTCTCCCAGCTGCCTCCCATGTGAAATGAGTGTGGTGGGTTGAAGAAGTCACTCTGAACGGCCTCCGTCTTCAGCTCTCTGCAAGCCACGCTGAAATTTAAGCCACAGTGGGACCTGATTTGTTTGACTGGTCCTCTGATAGAAAAGAACCACCGCAGAGTATTTATGAAGCTTGAGGAGTCCATTGACTTAATGACTTCAATGTGTATTGCCCTGGTGCTCATACATGTAAACAGCACAGCCAAGCGCTTGATCATGTCTTGTCAGATAATTGAGGGTAGCCTATCCATTTAGCATGTAGCTAGCTAGCTAAGAAAACAACATGTACCATTTAGTTTGCTTCATCAGAGATTAGGCTTTTGGAAAGAGCTTCGGCAGGTCCTCTTTGTGGTAAAGTTGTCAGTCAGACTATTATCACTATAGATGGAAAGTAAATATAGCCATCTAGTTTATCACCTGAAAGTTAGCTTGTTAGCTAGCCATATTGATGTGATCTGTTATTAGCTTATTAGCTAGCCATATTGATGTGGTCTGTTATTAGCTTGTTAGCTAGCCATATTGATGTGATCTGTTATTAGCTTGTTAGCTAGCCATATTGACGTGATCTGTTATTAGCTTGTTAGCTAGCCATATTGCTTCTGTTATTAGCTTGTTAGCTAGCCATATTGATGTGGTCTGTTATTAGCTTGTTAGCTAGCCATATTGATGTGATCTGTTATTAGCTTGTTAGCTAGCCATATTGACGTGATCTGTTATTAGCTTGTTAGCTAGCCATATTGACGTGATCTGTTATTAGCTTGTTAGCTAGCCATATTGATGTGATCTGTTATTAGCTTGTTAGCTAGCCATATTGATGTGATCTGTTATTAGCTTGTTAGCTAGCCATATTTATGTGATCTGTTATTAGCTTGTTAGCTAGCCATATTGATGTGGTCTGTTATTAGCTTGTTAGCTAGCCATATTGATGTGATCTGTTATTAGCTTGTTAGCTAGCCATATTGACGTGATCTGTTATTAGCTTGTTAGCTAGCCATATTGACGTGATCTGTTATTAGCTTGTTAGCTAGCCATATTGATGTGATCTGTTATTAGCTTGTTAGCTAGCCATATTGATGTGATCTGTTATTAGCTTGTTAGCTAGCCATATTGACGTGATCTGTTATTAGCTTGTTAGCTAGCCATATTGACGTGATCTGTTATTAGCTTGTTAGCTAGCCATATTACGTGATCTGTTATTAGCTAGCTAGCTAATTTGACATGGTCCATCAATCATTTGGTCTATCATGTCTCCAGCAGCAAATCAAATGTGCCGATTGCAACAGGTGTAGACCGTACTGTCAAATGCTTACTTACAATGCTGTTTTAAGAAGAAAAATATATATATATATAAGTAACAAATCATTAAAGAGCAGCAGTAAAATAACAATAGCGAGGCTATATACAGTACAGAGTCAGTGTGGGGGGCACCGGTTAGTTGAGGTAATATGTACATGTAGGTAGAGTTATTAAAGTGACTATGGATAGATAATAAACAGAGAGTAGCAGTAGTGTAAAAGAGGGGGGTGGCAATGCAAATAGTCTGGGTAGCCATTTGATTAGATGTTCAGGAGTCTTATGGCTTGGGGGTAGAAGCTGTTTAGAAGCCTCTTGGACCTAGACTTGGCGCTCCGGTATCGCTTACTGTGCGGTAGCAGAGAGAACAGTCTATGACTAGAGTGTCTGGAGTCTTTGACAATTTTTAGGGCCTTCTTCTGAGGTCCTGGATGGCAAGAAGCTTGGCCCCAGTGACGTACTGGGCCGTACGCTTTAGCCTCTGTAGTGCCTTGCAGTTGGAGGCTGAGCAGTTGCCATACCAGGCAGTGATGCAACCAGTCAGGATGATCTCGATGGTGCAGCTGTAGAACCTTTTGAGGATCTGAGGACTCATGCCAAATCTTTTCAGTCTCCTGAGGGGGAACAGGTTTTGTCGTGCCCTCTTCATGAGTGTCTTGGTGAGCTTGAACCATGTTAGTTTGTTGGTGATGTGGACACCAAGGAACTTGAAGCTCTCAACCTGCTCCACTTCAGCCCCGTTGACGAGAAGGGAGGCTGAAAAGGGGATGATGTTTACTAATTTCGGTAGGCCTACATTGTTTGGAGAAGAAAGTACATTTGGTCTACTTACCACTATGTTTAGCCAACTGTAAAGTTTCTACCGGTATCAGCTAACAGTACATTGGCAAATGCGCCTTCTGCTGCTTAATTATATATCACTCAAATATCCAATTAATGGAGGCCAAAATTGAGAGATGTTGTCTGTCTACCCTCACGTATCTGAAATTACACGATCAATTGATGTTTACTGATCAATAGTATGCAGTTACTTCCTTAATGAATAATCAGAGATGTGTAGTTCTGACTCTTCAAGAAGTGATGATATTATGTTTAGTTGGCCGCTAGACTAACTTACCAACAAAAAAACACATTTTAGCTGACATAGAGTGACTGCTGATTCACAACCATTTGGTATTCTACTATTCTAACTCTCAGCAGCATCTGAGATACCTACTGCAGCCCTCATCCTCCACATACAACACCTGTTCTGCCAGTCACATTCTGTTAAAGGTCCACAAAGCACACACATCTCTGGGTCGCGTTGTCTTTTCAGTTCGCTGCAGCTAGCGACTGGAACAAGCTGCAACAAACACTCAATCTGGACAGTTTTGTCTCAATCTCTTTATTCAAACTCAATCATGGACACTCTTACTGACAATTGTGGTTGCTTTGAGTGATGTATTGATGTATTGTTGTCTCTACCTTCTTGCCCTTTGTGCTGTTGTCTGTGCCCAATAAAGTTTGTACACTATTGCTACACTCTGTTTATCATATATCCATAGTCACTTTAACCATATCTACATGTACATACTACCTCAATCAGCCTGACTAACCCGTGTCTGTATATAGCCTTGCAACTCTTATTTTCAAATGTCTTTTTACTGTTATTTTATTTCTTTACTTACCTACATACACACACACACACACACACATACTTTTTTTTCTCCACACTATTGGTTAGAGCCTGTAAGGAAGCATTTCAATGTAAGGTCTGCACCTGCACCGGTATTCAGCGCACGTGACAGATAAACTTTGATTTGATCATGTTTTGGGTCTGCTACCATGTTGTGCTGCTGCCATGTTGTTGTCATGCTGTGTTGTCATGTGTTGCTGCCATGTTATGCTGTTGTCTTAGGTCTCTCTTTATGTAGTGCTGTGTTGTCTCTCTTGTCATAATATGTGTTTTGTCCTATATTTTTATGTCATTTATTTGTATTTTTAATCCCCATCCCCGCAGGAGGCCTTTTGCTTTTTGGTAGGCCATCATTATAAATAAGAATTTGTTCTTAACTGACTTGCCTAGCTAAATAAAGGTTACATCACACATAAAGGTTACATCATACATAAAGGTAAATAAAGGTTACATCACACATAAAGGTAAATAAAGGTTACATCATACATAAAGGTAAATAAAGGTTACATCACACATAAAGGTTACATCATACATAAAGGTTACATCATACATAAAGGTAAATAAAGGTTACATCACACATAAAGGTAAATAAAGGTTACATCACACATAAAGGTTACATCACACATAAAGGTAAATAAAGGTTACATCATAAATAAAGGTTACATCACACATAAAGGTAAATAAAGGTTACATCACACATAAAGGTAAATAAAGGTTACATCACACATAAAGGTTACATCACACATAAAGGTTACATCACACATAAAGGTAAATAAAGGTTACATCACACATAAAGGTTACATCACACATAAAGGTAAATAAAGGTTACATCATAAAGGTTACATCACACATAAAGGTAAATAAAGGTTACATCACACATAAAGGTAAATAAAGGTTACATCACACATAAAGGTTACATCACACATAAAGGTAAATAAAGGTTACATCATACATAAAGGTAAATAAAGGTTACATCATACATAAAGGTAAATAAAGGTTACATCATACATAAAGGTTACATCACACATAAAGGTTACATCATACATAAAGGTAAATAAAGGTTACATCATACATAAAGGTAAATAAAGGTTACATCATACATAAAGGTAAATAAAGGTTACATCATACATAAAGGTTACATCATACATAAAGGTAAATAAAGGTTATATCATACATAAAGGTTACATACATATCATAATAAAGGTAAATAAAGTTACATCATACATAAAGGTAAATAAAGGTTACATCATACATAAAGGTAAATAAAAGTTACATCATACATAAAGGTTACATCATACATAAAGGTAAATAAAGGTTACATCATACATAAAGGTTACATCATACATAAAGGTAAATAAAGGTTACATCATACATAAAGGTTACATCATACATAAAGGTTACATCATACATAAAGGTTACATCATACATAAAGGTAAATAAAGGTTACATCATACATAAAGGTTACATCATACATAAAGGTTACATCATACATAAAGGTAAATAAAGGTTACATCATACATAAAGGTAAATAAAGGTTACATCATACATAAAGGTAAATAAAGGTTACATCATACATAAAGGTAAATAAAGGTTACATCATACATAAAGGTTACATCATACATAAAGGTTAAATAAAGGTAAATAAAGGTTACATCATACATAAAGGTAAATAAAGGTTACATCATACATAAAGGTTACAAATAAAGGTTACATCATACATAAAGGTTACATTATACATAAAGGTAAATAAAGGTTACATCATACATAAAGGTAAATAAAGGTTACATCATACATAAAGGTAAATAAAGGTTACATCATACATAAAGGTTACATCATACATAAAGGTAAATAAAGGTTACATCATACATAAAGGTAAATAAAGGTTACATCATACATAAAGGTAAATAAAGGTTAAATCATACATAAAGGTAAATAAAGGTTACATCATACATAAAGGTAAATAAAGGTTACATCATACATAAAGGTAAATAAAGGTTAAATCACACATAAAGCTAAATAAAGGTTATAAAGGTTACATCATCATAAAGGTAAATAAAGGTTACATCATAAATAAAGGTTACATCACACATAAAGGTAAATAAATCATCACACATAAAGGTAAATAAAGGTTACATCACACATAAAGGTTACATACACATAAAGGTAAATAAAGGTTACATCATAAATAAAGGTTACATCACACATAAAGGTAAATAAAGGTTACATCATACATAAAGGTAAATAAAGGTTACATCATACATAAAGGTTACATCACACATAAAGGTTAAAGGTAAATAAAGGTTACATCATACATAAAGGTAAATAAAGGTTACATCATACATAAAAAGGTAAATAAAGGTTACATCATACATAAAGGTAAATAAAGGTTACATCATAAAGGTAAATAAAGGTTACATCACACACATAAAGGTAAATAAAGGTTACATCATACATAAAGGTAAATAAAGGTTACATCATACATAAAGGTAAATAAAGGTTACATCATACATAAAGGTTACATCATACATAAAGGTAAATAAAGGTTACATCATACATAAAGGTAAATAAAGGTTACATCATACATAAAGGTAAATAAAGGTTACATCATACATAAAGGTAAATAAAGGTTACATCATACATAAAGGTTACATCATACATAAAGGTAAATAAAGGTTACATCATACATAAAGGTTAAATACATAAAGGTAAATAAAGGTTACATCATACATAAAGGTTAAATAATAAAGGTAAATAAAGGTTATATCACACATAAAGGTTACATCATACATAAAGGTAAATAAAGGTTACATACATAAAGGTTACATCATACATAAAGGTTACATCAAATAAAGGTAAATAAAGGTTACATCATACATAAAGGTAAATAAAAGTTACATCATACATAAAGGTTACATCATACATAAAGGTAAATAAAGGTTAATACATAAAGGTAAATAAAGGTTACATCATACATAAAGGTTACATCATACATAAAGGTAAATAAAGGTTACATCATACATAAAGGTAAATAAACATAAAGGTTACATCATACATAAAGGTTACATCATACATAAAGGTAAATAAAGGTTACATCATACATAAAGGTAAATAAAGGTTACATCATACATAAAGGTAAATAAAGGTTACATCATACATAAAGGTAAATAAAGGTTACATCATACATAAAGGTAAATAAATTACATCATACATAAAGGTAAATAAAGGTTACATCATACATAAAGGTAAATAAAGGTTACATCATACATAAAGGTAAATAAAGGTTACATCATACATAAAGGTAAATAAAGGTTAAATACATAAAGGTAAATAAAGGTTACATCATACATAAAGGTAAATAAAGGTTACATCATACATAAAGGTTACATCAACATAAAGGTTACATCATACATAAAGGTAAATAAAGGTTACATCATACATAAAGGTAAATAAAGGTTACATCATACATAAAGGTAAATAAAGGTTACATCATACATAAAGGTTAATCATAAAAAGGTTACATCATACATAAGGTTACATCATACATAAAGGTAAATAAAGGTTACATCATACATAAAGGTTACATCATACATAAAGGTAAATAAAGGTTATATCATACATAAAGGTTACATAAATAAAGGTTACATCATACATAAAATAAAGGTTACATCATACATAAAGGTAAATAAAGTTACATCATACATAAAGGTAAATAACATCATACATAAAGGTTACATCATACATAAAGGTAAATAAAGGTTCATACATAAAGGTTACATCATACATAAAGGTAAATAAAGGTTACATCATACATAAAGGTTACATCATACATAAAGGTTACATCATACATAAAGGTTACATCATAAAAGGTAAAGGTTACATCATACATAAAGGTTAATCATAATAAAGGTTACATCATACATAAAGGTAAATAAAGGTTACATCATACATAAAGGTTACATAACATAAAGTAAATAAAGGTTACATCATACATAAAGGTAAATAAAGGTTACATCATACATAAAGGTAAATAAAGGTTACATCATACATAAAGGTAAATAAAGGTTACATCATACATAAAGGTAAATAAAGGTTACATCATACATAAAGGTAAATAAAGGTTACATCATACATAAAGGTAAATAAAGGTTACATCATACATAAAGGTAAATAAAGGTTACATCATACATAAAGGTTACATCATACATAAAGGTTACATCATACATAAAGGTAAATAAAGGTTACATCATACATAAAGGTAAATAAAGGTTACATCATACATAAAGGTAAATAAAGGTTACATCATACATAAAGGTAAATAAAGGTTACATCATACATAAAGGTAAATAAAGGTTACATCATACATAAAGGTAAATAAAGGTTACATCATACATAAAGGTAAATAAAGGTTACATCATACATAAAGGTAAATAAAGGTTAAATCACACATAAAGGTAAATAAAGGTTACATCATACATAAAGCTAAATAAAGGTTACATCATACATAAAGGTTACATCATACATAAAGGTTATACATAAAGGTAAATAAAGGTTACATCATACATAAAGGTAAATAAAGGTTACATCATACATAAAGGTTAAATACATAAAGGTTACATCATACATAAAGGTAAATAAAGGTTACATCATACATAAAGGTTACATCATACATAAAGGTTACATCATACATAAAGGTAAATAAAGGTTACATCATACATAAAGGTAAATAAAGGTTACATCATACATAAAGGTAAATAAAGGTTACATCATACATAAAGGTAAATAAATAAATACATAAAGGTTACATCATACATAAAGGTAAATAAAGGTTACATCATACATAAAGGTAAATAAAGGTTACATCATACATAAAGGTTACATCATACATAAAGGTAAATAAAGGTTACATCATACATAAATAAAGGTTACATCATAATAAAGCTAAATAAAGGTTACATCATACAAATAAAGGTTACATCATACATAAAGGTAAATAAATAAAGGTTACATCATACATAAAGCTAAATAAAGGTTACATCATACATAAAGGTAAATAAAGGTAAATAAAGGTTACATCATACATAAAGGTAAATAAAGGTTACATCATACATAAAGGTAAATAAAGGTTACATCATACATAAAGGTTACATCATACATAAAGGTTACATCATACATAAAGGTAAATAAAGGTTACATCATACATAAAGGTAAATAAAGGTTACATCATACATAAAGGTTACATCATACATAAAGGTAAATAAAGGTTACATCATACATAAAGGTAAATAAAGGTTACATCATACATAAAGGTAAATAAAGGTTACATCATGCATAAAGGTAAATAAAGGTTACATCATACATAAAGGTTACATCATACATAAAGGTAAATAAAGGTTACATCATACATAAAGGTAAATAAAGGTTACATCATACATAAAGGTTACATCATACATAAAGGTTACATCATACATAAAGCTAAATAAAGGTTACATCATACATAAAGGTTAAATCATACATAAAGGTAAATAAAGGTTACATCATGCATAAAGGTAAATAAAGGTTACATCATACATAAAGGTTACATCATACATAAAGGTAAATAAAGGTTACATCATACATAAAGGTAAATAAAGGTTACATCATACATAAAGGTAAATAAAGGTTACATCATACATAAAGGTAAATAAAGGTTACATCATACATAAAGCTAAATAAAGGTTACATCATACATAAAGGTAAATAAAGGTTACATCATACATAAAGGTTACATCATACATAAAGGTAAATAAAGGTTACATCATACATAAAGGTTACATCATACATAAAGGTTACATCATACATAAAGGTAAATAAAGGTTACATCATACATAAAGGTTACATCATACATAAAGGTTACATCATACATAAAGATAAAGGTAAATAAAGGTTACATCATACATAAAGGTAAATAAAGGTTACATCATACATAAAGGTAAATAAAGGTTACATCATACATAAAGGTAAATAAAGGTTACATCATACATAAAGGTTACATCATACATAAAGGTTACATCATACATAAAGGTAAATAAAGGTTACATCATACATAAAGGTTACATCATACATAAAGGTTACATCATACATAAAGGTAAATAAAGGTTACATCATACATAAAGGTAAATAAAGGTTACATCATACATAAAGGTTACATCATACATAAAGGTAAATAAAGGTTACATCATACATAAAGGTAAATAAAGGTTACATCACACATAAAGGTTACATGACACATAAAGGTAAATAAAGGTTACATCATACATAAAGGTAAATAAAGGTTACATCATACATAAAGGTAAATAAAGGTTACATCACACATAAAGGTTACATCATACATAAAGCTAAATAAAGGTTACATCATACATAAAGGTTACATCACACATAAAGGTTACATGACACATAAACGTAAATAAAGGTTACATCATACATAAAGGTAAATAAAGGTTACATCATACATAAAGGTAAATAAAGGTTACATCACACATAAAGGTTACATCATACATAAAGCTAAATAAAGGTTACATCATACATAAAGCTAAATAAAGGTTACATCATACATAAAGCTAAATAAAGGTTACATCATACATAAAGCTAAATAAAGGTTACATCATACATAAAGGTTACATCATACATAAAGGTTACATCATACATAAAGGTAAATAAAGGTTACATCATACATAAAGGTAAATAAAGGTTACATCATACATAAAGGTAAATAAAGGTTACATCATACATAAAGGTTACATCATACATAAAGGTTACATCATACATAAAGGTAAATAAAGGTTACATCATACATAAAGGTTACATCATACATAAAGGTAAATAAAGGTTACATCATACATAAAGGTTACATCATACATAAAGGTAAATAAAGGTTACATCATACATAAAGGTTACATCATACATAAAGGTTACATCATACATAAAGGTAAATAAAGGTTACATCATACATAAAGGTTACATCATACATAAAGGTTACATCATACATAAAGGTAAATAAAGGTTACATCATACATAAAGGTTACATCATACATAAAGGTTACATCATACATAAAGGTAAATAAAGGTTACATCATACATAAAGGTAAATAAAGGTTACATCATACATAAAGGTAAATAAAGGTTACATCATACATAAAGGTTACATCATACATAAAGGTTACATCATACATAAAGCTAAATAAAGGTTACATCATACATAAAGGTAAATAAAGGTTACATCATACATAAAGGTAAATAAAGGTTACATCATACATAAAGGTTACATCATACATAAAGGTTACATCATACATAAAGCTAAATAAAGGTTACATCACACATAAAGGTAAATAAAGGTTACATCATACATAAAGGTTACATCATACATAAAGCTAAATAAAGGTTACATCACACATAAAGGTAAATAAAGGTTACATCATACATAAAGGTAAATAAAGGTTACATCACACATAAAGGTAAATAAAGGTTACATCATACATAAAGGTAAAAAATGAAATAAAAAGTTGAGACCCCAACAACATTTCGTTTTTTAATATTTTTATATTTTTTAATATTTTTTGATATTGGTCCACAGGGACCCAAGGCCTCATTTCAGTTTCCCTGCATTAGAATCCCCTTTGGCAGCGATTACAGCTGTGAGTCTTTCTGGACACCTGGACTGTGCAATATTTGCCCATTACTCTTTTCAAAATTCTTCAAGCTCTGTCAAATTTGTTGTTGATCATTGCTCGACAACTATTTTCAGGTCTTGCCATTTAAGTCATAACTGTAACTCGGCCCCAGGAACATTCACTGTCTTCTTGGTAAGCAACTCCAGTGTAGATTTGGCCTTGTATTTTAAGTTATTGTCCAGTTGAAAGGTGAATTCCTCTCCCAGTGTCTGGTGGACAGCAGACAGAACCAGGTTTTCCTCTTGGATATTGCCTGTGCTTAGCCCCATTCCGTTTCTTTATTGCCTGTGCTTAGCCCCATTCCGTTTCTTTATTGCCTGTGCTTAGCCCCATTCCGTTTCTTTATTGCCTGTGCTTAGCCCCATTCCGTTTCTTTATTGCCTGTGCTTAGCCCCATTCCGTTTCTTTATTGCCTGTGCTTTTCTCCTGTCACAGCCATTAAACTCTGTAACTGTTTTAAACTAACCATTGGCCTCATGGTGAAATCCCTGAGTGGTTTCCTTCCTCTCCGGTAACTGAGTTAGAAAGGATGCCTATATCTTTGTAGTGACTGGGTGTATTGATACACCTGTATCTCTGTAGTGACTGGGTGTATTGATACACCTGTATCTTTGTAGTGACTGGGTGTATTGATACACCTGTATCTCTGTAGTGACTGGGTGTATTGATACACCTGTATCTTTGTAGTGACTGGGTGTATTGATACACCTGTATCTCTGTAGTGACTGGGTGTATTGATACACCTGTATCTTTGTAGTGACTGGGTGTATTGATACACCTGTATCTTTGTAGTGACTGGGTGTATTGATACACCTGTATCTTTGTAGTGACTGGGTGTATTGATACACCTGTATCTTTGTAGTGACTGGGTGTATTGATACACCTGTATCTCTGTAGTGACTGGGTGTATTGATACACCTGTATCTTTGTAGTGACTGGGTGTATTGATACACCTGTATCTTTGTAGTGACTGGGTGTATTGATACACCTGTATCTTTGTAGTGACTGGGTGTATTGATACACCTGTATCTTTGTAGTGACTGGGTGTATTGATACACCTGTATCTTTGTAGTGACTGGGTGTATTGATACACCTGTATCTCTGTAGTGACTGGGTGTATTGATACACCTGTATCTTTGTAGTGACTGGGTGTATTGATACACCTGTATCTTTGTAGTGACTGGGTGTATTGATACACCTGTATCTTTGTAGTGACTGGGTGTATTGATACACCTGTATCTTTGTAGTGACTGGGTGTATTGATACACCTGTATCTCTGTAGTGACTGGGTGTATTGATACACCTGTATCTTTGTAGTGACTGGGTGTATTGATACACCTGTATCTTTGTAGTGACTGGGTGTATTGATACACCTGTATCTTTGTAGTGACTGGGTGTATTGATACACCTGTATCTTTGTAGTGACTGGGTGTATTGATACACCTGTATCTTTGTAGTGACTGGGTGTATTGATACACCTGTATCTTTGTAGTGACTGGGTGTATTGATACACCTGTATCTTTGTAGTGACTGGGTGTATTGATACACCTGTATCTTTGTAGTGACTGGGTGTATTGATACACCTGTATCTCTGTAGTGACTGGGTGTATTGATACACCTGTATCTTTGTAGTGACTGGGTGTATTGATACACCTGTATCTCTGTAGTGACTGGGTGTATTGATACACCTGTATCTTTGTAGTGACTGGGTGTATTGATACACCTGTATCTTTGTAGTGACTGGGTGTATTGATACACCTGTATCTTTGTAGTGACTGGGTGTATTGATACACCTGTATCTTTGTAGTGACTGGGTGTATTGATACACCTGTATCTCTGTAGTGACTGGGTGTATTGATACACCTGTATCTTTGTAGTGACTGGGTGTATTGATACACCTGTATCTTTGTAGTGACTGGGTGTATTGATACACCTGTATCTTTGTAGTGACTGGGTGTATTGATACACCTGTATCTTTGTAGTGACTGGTTGTATTGATACACCTGTATCTTTGTAGTGACTGGGTGTATTGATACACCTGTATCTTTGTAGTGACTGGGTGTATTGATACACCTGTATCTTTGTAGTGACTGGGTGTATTGATACACCTGTATCTTTGTAGTGACTGGGTGTATTGATACACCTGTATCTTTGTAGTGACTGGGTGTATTGATACATCTGTATCTTTGTAGTGACTGGGTGTATTGATACACCTGTATCTCTGTAGTGACTGGGTGTATTGATACACCTGTATCTCTGTAGTGACTGGGTGTATTGATACACCTGTATCTTTGTAGTGACTGGGTGTATTGATACACCTGTATCTTTGTAGTGACTGGGTGTATTGATACACCTGTATCTTTGTAGTGACTGGGTGTATTGATACACTGAGTTAGAAAGGATGCCTGTATCTTTGTAGTGACTGGGTGTATTGATACGCCATCCAAAACGTTATAACACTTTTTTACCCATCTACCAATCTGTGCCCTTCTTTGTGAGCCAATGGAAAACCTCCCTCATCCAAAACGTAATAATGCTTTTTTACCCATCTACCAATGGGAGCCCTTCTTTGCGAGGCATTGGAAAAACTTCCTGGTGATTGAATCTGTGTTTTAAATGAATTGCTCGCACATTTTTACCCCTGAACTTATGTAGGCTTGCCATTACAAAGGGTTTGAATACTTATTGACTGAAGACATTTCAGCTTTTCATCTTTAATTCATTCCACTTTGACTTTGTGAGCTATTGTGTGTAGGCCAGAGACACAACATCTGTATTTGAATCCATTTAAATTCAGGCTGACACAACAAATTGTGGAAAAAGTTCAAGGGGTGTGAAAACCTTTCTGAAGTCATTGTGTGGCTCTGACTCCAGTCAAACTAACCTGTTGTAGTCATGGCGACAGGACTCCACAGAGAGTGTAAACACACAACCTGTTGTAGTCATGGCGACAGGACTCCACAGAGAGTGTAAACACACACAACCTGTTGTAGTCATGGCGACAGGACTCCACAGAGAGTGTAAACACACACAACCTGTTGTAGTCATGGCGACAGGACTCCACAGAGAGTGTAAACACACACAACCTGTTGTAGTCATGGCGACAGGACTCCACAGAGAGTGTAAACACACAACCTGTTGTAGTCATGGCGACAGGACTCCACAGAGAGTGTAAACACACACAACCTGTTGTAGTCATGGCGACAGGACTCCACAGAGAGTGTAAACACACACAACCTGTTGTAGTCATGGCGACAGGACTCCACAGAGAGTGTAAACAAACACAACCTGTTGTAGTCATGGCGACAGGACTCCACAGAGAGTGTAAACAAACACAACCTGTTGTAGTCATGGCGACAGGACTCCACAGAGAGTGTAAACAAACACAACCTGTTGTCAGATATGTTCTGAATGACATGTTGGAAATGTATTTATGAGATAAGATTATCATTAATAGGTCTTTATAAAACTTCTACTTATATGACATTTTGTTCAATTGATTAGTTTAGTTGTTTGAATGACTTATTGTGTTCTGCACTTCTTGATAAACAAGATCGCCGGTGGTTGATGCTCATTTATAAAACCCTCTTAGGCCTCACTCCCCCCTATCTGAGATATCTATTGCAGCCCTCATCCTCCACATACAACACCCATTCTGTCAGTCACATTCTGTTAAAGGTCCCCAAAGCACACACATCCCTGGGTCACTCCTCTGTTCAGTTCGCTGCAGCTAGCGACTGGAACGAGCTGCAACAAACACTCAAACTGGACAGTTTTATCTCCATCTCTTCATTCAAAGACTCAGTCATGGACACTATTAATGACAGTTGTGGCTGCTTTGTGTGATGTATTGTTGTCTCTACCCTCTTGGACCTTTGTGCTGTTGTCTGTGTCCAATAATGTTAGTACCATGTTTTGTGCTGCTACCATGTTGTTGTCAAGTTGTGTTGCTATAATACTGTGTTTTCATGTGTTTCTGTCTTAGGTCTCTCATTATGTATTGTTGTGTTGTCTGTCCTGTCGTGATGTGTGTTTTATCCTATATTCATATTTTACTTGTCATTTATTTTTAATCCCAGTCCCCGCAGGAGGCCTTTTGCCTTTTGGGAGGCCGTCATTGTAAATAAGAATTTATTCTTTAACAGGCTTGCCTAGTTACATAAAGGTTACATTTAAAACGTAAAATAAATCAATAAAGACATGGCTAAAGACCAATCAGACTAGTGAACATAAAGACCAATCAGACTAGTGAACATAAAGACCAATCAGACTAGTGAACATGAAGACCAATCAGACTAGTGAACATAAAGACCAATCAGACTAGTGAACATAAAGACCAATCAGACTAGTGAACATAAAGACCAATCAGACTAGTGAACATAAAGACCAATCAGACTAGTGAACATAAAGACCAATCAGACTAGTGAACATAAAGACCAATCAGACTAGTGAACATGAAGACCAATCGGACTAGTGAACATGAAGACCAATCGGACTAGTGAACATAAAGACCAATCAGACTAGTGAACATGAAGACCAATCAGACTAGTGAACATGAAGACCAATCAGACTAGTGAACATAAAGACCAATCAGACTAGTGAACATAAAGACCAATCAGACTAGTGAACATAAAGACCAATCAGACTAGTGAACATAAAGACCAATCAGACTAGTGAACATAAAGACCAATCAGACTAGTGAACATAAAGACCAATCAGACTAGTGAACATAAAGACCAATCGGACTAGTGAACATGAAGACCAATCGGACTAGTGAACATGAAGACCAATCGGACTAGTGAACATAAAGACCAATCAGACTAGTGAACATGAAGACCAATCAGACTAGTGAACATGAAGACCAATCAGACTAGTGAACATAAAGACCAATCAGACTAGTGAACATAAAGACCAATCAGACTAGTGAACATAAAGACCAATCAGACTAGTGAACATAAAGACCAATCAGACTAGTGAACATAAAGACCAATCAGACTAGTGAACATAAAGACCAATCAGACTAGTGAACATAAAGACCAATCAGACTAGTGAACATAAAGACCAATCAGACTAGTGAACATGAAGACCAATCAGACTAGTGAACATGAAGACCAATCAGACTAGTGAACATAAAGACCAATCAGACTAGTGAACATAAAGACCAATCAGACTAGTGAACATGAAGACCAATCAGACTAGTGAACATGAAGACCAATCAGACTAGTGAACATGAAGACCAATCAGACTAGTGAACATGAAGACCAATCAGACTAGTGAACATGAAGACCAATCAGACTAGTGAACATAAAGACCAATCAGACTAGTGAACATAAAGACCAATCAGACTAGTGAACATGAAGACCAATCAGACTAGTGAACATGAAGACCAATCAGACTAGTGAACATAAAGACCAATCAGACTAGTGAACATAAAGACCAATCAGACTAGTGAACATAAAGACCAATCAGACTAGTGAACATAAAGACCAATCAGACTAGTGAACATGAAGACCAATCAGACTAGTGAACATGAAGACCAATCAGACTAGTGAACATAAAGACCAATCAGACTAGTGAACATAAAGACCAATCAGACTAGTGAACATAAAGACCAATCAGACTAGTGAACATAAAGACCAATCAGACTAGTGAACATAAAGACCAATCAGACTAGTGAACATAAAGACCAATCAGACTAGTGAACATAAAGACCAATCAGACTAGTGAACATAAAGACCAATCAGACTAGTGAACATAAGACCAATCAGACTAGTGAACATAAAGACCAATCAGACTAGTGAACATAAAGACCAATCAGACTAGTGAACATAAAGACCAATCAGACTAGTGAACATAAAGACCAATCAGACTAGTGAACATAAAGACCAATCAGACTAGTGAACATAAAGACCAATCAGACTAGTGAACATGAAGACCAATCAGACTAGTGAACATAAAGACCAATCAGACTAGTGAACATAATCCATAGCTGTGTATTGTCGCTTTCCATGTTGTCTGTAGCTGGTGAGGTGTGGAAACACTTTGTTGCTTTGTATTTTGTTTTGTTGCTTGTTCTATGTTAATCTGTCTGCGTGCTACGCAATGCTTGTTCTATGTTAATCTGTCTGCGTGCAATGTGATGCTTGTTCTATGTTGCTCTGCATGGTCTCACTGCTCATTGATTGGCTGTAGTGTTATTGTAATTGTTTTTAATAACCTGCCCAGGGACTACCTTTTAAAATTAGCCGGCTGGCTAAAACCGCCACTTTTACTGAAACGTTGATTAATGTGCACTGTCCCTGTAAAAAATGTAACCAGCTAACTGTCTCAATGGAAAACCATTAGAAGGCTTACTGACTCCTCTATAATGACTGTAATGTTATATTTATAAAGCCACTCTTGTGAGACATAATATTTTTCTGAGAGAGAAATGAATGAATCAATTCATAAATTCCTGCAGCCAAAATGCCAAACCACATTTCAAGAGCTGGCTATAAACGGAGCCGTGATGTTTGAAGTGAAAAAAAGGTTGAAGGTGTTTTTGTTCCAAGCGAGGGCCACCCTGCTGGCCAAAGTGGCACCTTTCAGTTTTGCTGTTACTTTTCAAAAATAAATGATTGGACATTAACCAATAAGCCACAGAATGTAATGTGAAAACACTGAAGCTGCCCAGAATATCTTCCTGAACACAACACATCTCTGTGACAGAAAACAATGTGGATTTTTTTGAGGAGACCCATTAAAAGGTTGGCAACAGACTGAGACAGACCGACTGACAGAGACTGATGATAGTGGAGAACGGTCATCATTGAAAAGGAGAAGCCTCAACAACAGACACAGACAGACACAGAGACAGACAGACACAGACACAGAGACAGACACCAAGACAGAGACAGACAGACACAGACACAGAGACAGACACCGAGACAGAGACAGACAGACACAGACACAGACACAGACACCGAGACAGACAGACAGACAGACAGACAGACAGACAGACAGACAGACAGACAGACAGACAGACAGACAGTGTGCTCTAACTCTTTTTTTTAAACCTACGCCCCTCCTGATTGACATTATTTTCTATATAAAGAGTGCAGACGTCCATTGTTTCATTAAACTCTTCTTGTTGAGACAAGACTAAAATATAAACGCAACATGTAAAGTGTTGGTCCCATGTTTCGACCTGAAATAAAAGATCCCAGAAACTTTAAATTTGCACAAAAAGCGTATTTCTCTTAAATTTTGTGTAGATTTTTTTTTACATCCGTTAGTGAGCATTTCTCCTTTGACAAGATAATCCTTCCACCTGACAGGTGTGGCATATCAAGAAGCTGATTAAACCGCATGATCATTACACAGGTGCACCTTGTGCTGGGGACAATTAAAGGCCACTCTAAAATGTGCAGTTTTGTCACACAACACAACGCCAAAGATGTTTCTAGTTTTGAGGGAGCGAGCATTTGGCATGCTGACTGCAGAAATGTTAATTTCTCTACCATAAGCCGCCTCCAACATTATTTTATAGAATTTGGCAGTACGTACAACTGGCGTCATAACCGTGTAACCACGCCAGACCACGTGTAACCACGCCAGCCCAGGACCTCCACAACCGGCTTCTTCGCCTGCGGGATCGTCTGAGACAAGCCACCTGGACAGCTGTATTTCTGTCTGTAATAAAGCCCTTTTGTGGGGAAAAATGTATTCTGATTGGCTGGGTCTGGCAAGCCCACCCATGGCTGTGCCCCTGTCATGTGAAATCCATAGATTAGGCCCTAATGAATTTATTTAAATTGGTTGATTTTGTTAAATGAACTGTAACTCAGTAAAATCGTTGAAATTGTTGCATGTTGAATTCCTATTTTTGTTCAGTATAGATTTTCATCCGAACGAGACTAACCTGGTTAAATCAAATTATACTAGCAGGATGTGGTCCCTGTATACTAACTCAATTGGTTAACTCCCATGAATTACCATCATTAACACAACAGTAATGGTAGTTGACCATAGTAAATACATAGAGATCTTCATCATGTTCCCAGGGGTGTATTTTGCCAAAAAATGCTGCAATTTGCTAACGTGCCCGCAGTAGACAGATATGGCAGCTAACATGTATAGTCAATCATTCATAATAATTCATAATTGTGAGGTCTAGGACACACACAGAGGGTGTTTATTTACCGGTGTAGCGCTGTGTGTGAGAGAGAGAGAGCTGGGTCTGGACAGAGAGTTGGGTTTCACTATAATGAGGATCATACGCACTTCTGGCACATACGCTAGATTAATCAGCAAGGCTCTAATCGTGGAGAAATTAACTGTGTGTGTGTGTGTGTGTGTGTGTGTGTGTGTGTGTGTGTGTGTGTGTGTGTGTGTCATTCTCCAGTCCACTGTTTTGTTTAAGACTCACCTTTTGACTTAGGGTTAGCCTCTCCTCCTCTTTCTCTTAATCTTTCTCCTTCTCTCCCCCTCTCTCTTCTCCTCTCCTTCTCTCCTCTCCCCTCCTCTCTCTTCTCCCATCTCTCCTCCCCTTCCCTCCTCCCCTCTCCTCTCTCCTCCTCTACTCCTCCCCTCTCCTTCTCCTGTGTCCTCTACCTCTCCTTCCTTCTCCTCTACCTCTCCTTCCTTCTCCTCTACCTGTCCTCTCCTCTACTTCTCTTCTCTACTCTCCTCTCCCCCTCTCCTTCCCTCACCTCTCCCCCCCCTCCTCCCCTCTTCCTCCTCCTCCCCTCTTCCTCCTCCCCTCTCCTCTCCTCTCTCCCTCTCCTCTCCTCTCCTCTACTTCTCTCCTCTCCCCTCTCCTCCCCTCTCCCCTCCTCCTTTTCCTCTCTCCCCTCCTCCTCCTCCCCCTCCTCCTACCCATCCTCCTTCTCATACACCACCTCTCCTATCATGCCACCACCACCACAAAGTGTCCCCTTCCACTTTAATGGTTGAATTGGTTCCAACATGAGTGTTCCAGGGCAGCAGATTCCTGGCGGCTGACTTTTCTCTTCCCACTGATTGTAATTTATGTCATAAGTCTTAGCTGTCCAACACTCTGCCTGTTCCAAATACCCCAGAGAGGACCCCAGCATGTGGATCCTTCCTATAGCATCATATAGGTTTGCGCCCCAATAATCTCTCCTTTCCTCCTGAAGTGTGCACTCGTTCACTACTCCCCACAATATTAAAAAAACATTGGATTGTGCTGGCATGGGCTCCACAATACGTCCTTACAAATCGATGAAGGGAAGTGAACAAGTGCACACTACATGAGAGAGGATAGATAATTGGGATATAACCATCATCAGTACTGCTCAGTCTGCATCATACAATCTCGGACTAACTATAAGTGCCTTTGAGAAAGAAAAAGCCAATTGAAGTTATGAATGGGGGTGTTTTTCTTCTTCTGTATGTAATGTGAGGGCTCACGGCCATATGACCACACCAGGCTGCTGTTTACACTGACCTGTCATTAATCTGCATATGATTAGTCCCTGACATTAGCCTGACATGCTGGGGGGGGGACTGATTAGCTGTGTGCCTCAGAAGAAGGGAGGGAGGGAGGGAGGGGTACAGCAGATGTACAAGTCACAGAGAGCTTTTTAAGTGAAACTGATCATGTTGCCGAGTGTGGATGGACCACCAGGCTTAGGAAAGGTGCATTTGGCAAAACGGAGCCCTTCTTGGATGATTAGGAGGAATTCCAAGCATCCAATGATTCCAATCCCAGATAATTGAGAGGATTCTAGAACGGTCTTTACTGTGTACAACATTCCAACTGGAAACGGTTCATATAGGGGATTCCATTCTTGTTTTAACCAGGCGGAAATAACAGCTATGAAAATGAATGTTCTGGGTATGATTGACTCGAGCATTAAATTAAACTTGGCAGTATCCCACATAAAACTACACAGAACAAATGTATAATATGACTTTTCATTGTGGTCGAGACTCGAGACAAAGCTTTTTAAAAATTATTATCTCATACTAGACAAAATAATGATGCTCATTCTTAACTCCTGAAGTATTTAATAGTTACAGTGCTTTCAGGAAGTATTCAGACCCCTGGACCTTCTCCACATGTTGTTGTGTTACAGCCTGAATTTAAAATGGATTCAAATGAGATTTTGTGTCACTGGCCAACACACAATACCCCATAATACCCCAAAGTGGAATTATTTTTATTTGACGTTTTTACAAAAATAAAAATGTTTTAAGTATTCAACCCTTTTGCTATGGCAAACCTAAATAAGTTTACGGGTAAACATGTGCTTAACAAGTCACATAATAAGTTGCATGGACTCACTCTGTGCAATAATACTGTTTAACATGATTTTTGAATGACTACCTCATCTCTGTAACCCAGACATACAATTGTAAAGTCCCTCAGTCGTGCAGTGAATTTCAAACACAGATTCAACCACAAAGACCAGGGAGGTTTTCCAATGAATCGCAAAGAAGATCACCTATTGGTAGATTGTTTTTTTTTTAAAGCAGACGTTGAATATCCCTTTGAGCATGGCGAAGTTATTAAATTACACTTTGGATGGTGTATCAATACACCCAGTCACTACAAAGATACAGGCGTCCTTCCTAACTCAGTTGCCGGAGAGGAAGGAAACCGCTCAGGGATTTCACCGCTCAGGGATTTCACAAGAAGCCAATGGTGACTTTAAAACAGTCACAGATTTTAATGGCTGTGATAGGATAAAAACTGAGGATGGATCAACATCATTGTAGTTACTCCACAATAATAATATAAATGACGGAGGGAATAGAAGGAAGCCTGTACAGAATAAAAACATTCTGAAACATGCTTCCTGTTTGAAACTAGGCACTGGAGTAGTACTGAAAAAAATGTGCCAAAGCAGTAAATGTTTTGTCCTAAATCCAAAGTGTTATGTTTGAGGCAAATCCAATATAACACATTACTGAGTACCACTCTCCATATTTTCAAGCATAGTGGTGGCTGCATCATGTTATGGGTATGCTTGTAATCGTTAAGAACTGGGGAGTTTTTCAGGATAAAAAATAAACAGAATGGAGCTAAGTACAGCAAAATCCTAGAGGAAAACCTGGTTCAGACTGCTTTCCAGTGAACACAGACAGATTATTTTGTTAAAGTTGTAGATAACACTGTGACAAGGTGTGATATCTCTTCATTATCCATTGATAATTAAATCCGATAAACTTCCTTTTTCCACTTTCATCTTTGGGTCAGATCAAAATAATATTTGACTTCTTTCTGATTGAAATGTTGAAAATATCCCACTGGGCACCGACATCAGTTCAACGTCTAGTTTTGATTTAAATGTGGTTGAGTTGTCAACTAAAGTGAATTCAACGACAACAAAATCACCATGTCATTGGATTAAAGGTTGGGTGGAAAATAAATGGATTAAAGGTTGGGTGGAAAATAAATGGATTAAAGGTTGGGTGGAAAATAAATGGATTAAAGGTTGGGTGGAAAATAAATGGATTAAAGGTTGGGTGGAATAAAATAAATGCCCTTAGATTGATGTCTTCTTGCAAATTAAATTTGTTTTCCACATTGATTTATTTGTGTTGAAATGACAATGTTGATTGAACCAGTTTTTGCCCAGTGAGATGTGTTGTTGAAACTACCACAACTCAAAAACCACATGGAAACTGGAGATATTTTTACATCGGTTAGAAGACAATCTGCAGAACACAGTCAGATACATGTTGGAATGTTGCCTTTTTATATGAGGGTCACCAAAACAGAAAAAGAAAACGCAACACTGTTTTGTCAATCAGTCATATCGATATCGTGTTGAAATCAAGTGTGGAAGAGGGGGATGAGGTTGCAAATCCTGATAAAATAACAGCTCAAAAACCACACAGAATCTGGGAATAATATGTACATCACTGGTTAGAGGACAATTCTTAGAAGACCGCTAGCTACAGTTTTACATGTTGCATTTTGATTAAAGTGAGTCACCAACACGGTAAGTGTAAAGCAACACTTTTTTTGTTAATCACTTCCATTGATATTACTCAGAAAACAATAGAACAGGGGGCAAATGTTTGGGGTGTAGTGCTGTTTAACCTAACACTATTCAAAGGCAACAGTGAAATTTAGAAAAAAACATTTGAACATCTTGGCCATGTTCTGTTATAATCTCCACCCGGCACAGCCAGAAGAGGACTGGCCACCACTCAGAGCCTGATTCCTCTCTAGGTTTATAATCTCCACCAGGCACAGCCAGAAGAGGACTGGCCACCCTTCATAGCCTGGTTCCTCTCTAGGTTTATAATCTCCACCAGGCACAGCCAGAAGAGGACTGGTCACCCCTCATAGCCTGGTTCCTCTCTAGATTTATAATCTCCACCTGGCACAGCCAGAAGAGGACTGGTCACCCCTCATAGCCTGGTTCCTCTCTAGGTTTATAATCTCCACCTGGCACAGCCAGAAGAGGACTGGCCACCCCTCATAGCCTGGTTCCTCTCTAGGTTTATAATCTCCACCAGGCACAGCCAGAAGAGGACTGGCCACCTCTCATAGCCTGGTTCCTCTCTAGTTTTCTTCCTATGTTTTGGCCTTTCTAGGGAGTTTTTCCTAGCCACCGTGCTTCTACACCTGCATTGCTTGCTGTTTGGGGGTTTTAGGCTGGGTTTCTGTACAGCACTTTGAGATATCAGCTGATGTACGAAGGGCTATATAAATACACTTGATTTGATTTACATGATTGGTTAGATAAGAATTTGTAGAAGGCTTCTATGTATATTTTGGGATGTCGAATGTTGATTTCGGCAGGCTGCCATCACAGAACAGGGAACAATCCACTTGTTCTGTTAGTTAATAACTCCACCAATCACGACGCGGCACAGGATACCAACAGGGACAACGGTTGGTTGCTATTTCAGTAATAGTTTGACTGTCAAATCCGTGGTTTGGTGTGTGGCCAGCAACTTTTATAGACGGGTTGGGTTGTTTAGTAACAAAACCGACACGTGAGCAAGCATTGGTCAAAACAGTCGTGGTCGGCTTAGATTGTTGATATCATGTGAACTATATTTAATGTCCAAAGTTATTGAAAACCTAAATAAAGTTGCACAATTAGCACTTGTCTCTCAAATACCTTGTTACCGTTTTTGGTTAGTTAACTAGCAAATGTTTTGCCATATTAACATAGAGGTGATGTTTTCCACACATATAACTACCTGCGTGTACTTGGACACCACGCCACAACCTTTCCCACTCTCCCACACCGAATAGCCTGAAGCCACAGGGCTCTTCTCGCAGGCTCTATTTCCATACCTGGGAGCACTGTGAACCGTAGGTTCGGGATTTTTGACCTGGTTACATGTATAGTGAACAACACAGCAGCATTTCGGCATGTTTTGTTATTTCTGAGTCAGTTGGGTCTTTTACACTGGGAGTCAGTTGGGTCTTTTACACTGGGAGTCAGTTGGGTCTTTTACACTGGGAGTCAGTTGGGTCTTTTACACTGGGAGTCAGTTGGGTCTTTTACACTGGGAGTCAGTTGGGTCTTTTACACTGGGAGTCAGTTGGGTCTTTTACACTGGGAGTCAGTTGGGTCTTTTACACTGGGAGTCAGTTGGGTCTTTTACACTGGGAGTCAGTTGGGTCTTTTACACTGGGAGTCAGTTGGATCTTTACACTGGGAGTCAGTTGGGTCTTTTACACTGGGAGTCAGTTGGGTTTTTTACACTGGGAGTCAGTTGGCTTTTTACACTGGGAGTCAGTTGGGTCTTTTACACTGGGAGTCAGTTGGGTCTTTTACACTGGGAGTCAGTTGGGTCTTTTACACTGGGAGTCAGTTGGGTCTTTTACACTGGGAGTCAGTTGGGTTTTTTACACTGGGAGTCAGTTGGCTCTTTTACACTGGGAGTCAGTTGGGTCTTTTACACTGGGAGTCAGTTGGGTCTTTTACACTGGGAGTCATTTGGGTCTTTTACACTGGGAGTCAGTTGGGTCTTTTACACTGGGAGTCAGTTGGGTCTTTTACACTGGGAGTCAGTTGGGTCATTTACACTGGGAGTCCGAAAGAAAATGATAGGCATTCATTCCGAATTGTTAAGGTTTGGGTTAAGGTTTGGGTTAAGGTTTGGGATAAGGTTTGGGATAGGCTTCAAATAGTCTTCAGGAGTTCTGGAAGCTTGGGCCTCACCTGGGAGTACAGCAACAGTCTCTGTCTGTCTCACAGCCATTCCATCAACATGTATAGTACATAACCACTAGAATTCATACCAACTGCTATGAATGGGCCCATATTCACTTTGTCCCATTCTTTAATCTTGTCTGAGATATATGTTTTAGTTCAAACACCTGTATGATACACATGAAATCAAATGTATTCACTTTGGACATGAAACTTATATTAGGCCTTTAACATAGAATTATAGTAAATTAAGAAAATTCACGACTTTAACATATATTTCTAAGCCCAACTAAACCAGGAGCTCTAGTCTAGAGCGACCATACGGTCTGTGCAGCAGGCTGAACGTTTGACGTCCCTTGCCAGCATCCTGACTTCTTGAGAAATTAACACAATAACAAAACACATTAAACTACTTCGATGTAATTTCTATTTTCCTCTGAGTATCTGGCCAACTATCGATTAACATCAGGAAGTGATTATGCGTAATTACGCTGTGTAGAGGGAGCGAAGCTGTGCTGCGCTTGAAGGAGGTGCGCGTTGGAGAGTCAAGGTCGGGTGGTAAATGAGCGTTACCACAAGTCATCAACTGAGAGAATGAGTTGAAGGAAAAGGTGACCCAGTTCAAAGGATTGATTACTCATAAATGATTGATTAAATACTGCATAATGAGAGAGGCTTCTGTTGGTAGCGAGCCTCAATGGTGGCGCTATACGTTACCTGAGGCATAGCTTAGCCTAATTACTGTACCACAACATACTAATGACCTTTTCATGATCATGTACTGCTCACAGTTACAGGCTAATATTATTCTACCTCTGGGGTGTCTAGAAGTACGACGCTGTCTACATTCAAACTAATAGCATTGCCAGCTATAAACAGAATACATGTTTTTTATTCATTCTTTATAAATTCCACAAGAATGTAAAAGCATGTTCTGCCTTTTAATTTTTTTTTTTTTTTTTTAACAGTAATGATATAGATGACATGTAGGCTAATAATGATAGTGGTTGGCGCATATGGACGTTTGCTTGCATGTAATAAACGCTTCCCATTGGGCACAGCCGTCAGTTCAACGTCTAGTTTTGATTTACATTTGGTAACTTGAATTCAACATGAAATCAACAAAACATTTCACCATGACATTGGATTTAGGTTAAAAGTAGGGTGAAGAAAATACAAAATTATCTTAGTTGATGACTTTTTTTAAAAATCCAATCAGTTTTTCATGTTGATTCAATGTCATCACAGATATAACACAAAGTAGAAATTTGTGGAACCAAACGTTGATTCAACCAGTTTTTGCACAGTGGTTTGTGTCTGTTAAATGTGTATTAAACTCCTTGTTCCTTTTACATGCGCATTTTATAACGAAACATTAACAGCACATTATTATTATGAAATGCAGGAGGTGTTTCTTTGCATGTTAGGCGTTGGCATCTCCTGGCTCCTGTTGAAAGTGGTCAGATGCCAAAAAACGACAACACATTTCACGATGCATCACTTGTTTTATTAGAAGGGGATAGAGAGCAACATGGATGTATTTCCACCGTTACCGTTAGGCTGGCACACTGGGGATGAAATATCCACCTCACAGGCTAGCTAGCCTATTTAAACGGCCTGATGAAATATCCACCTCACAGGCTAGCTAGCCTCTTTAAATGGCCTGATGAAATATCCACCTCACAGGCTAGCTAGCCTCTTTAAACGGCCTGATGAAATATCCACCTCACAGGCTAGCTAGCCTCTTTAAACGGCCTGATGAAATATCCACCTCACAGGCTAGCTAGCCTCTTTAAACGGCCTGATGAAATATCCACCTCACAGGCTAGCTAGCCTCTTTAAACGGCCTGTAAGTCCCTTGTTACTATACTCATAAAACAAGTGTTATTTCTGTCGTCATGGTCTTTCTGCCGTAGTGGTATTGTTGTTGGTTAACCAGGGCCGGCTCTAGCCTTTTGTTGGCCCTAAGAGAGATTTGGTTGTGGGGCCCCCTACCTCGCGGCAAAACATTTTAGTGGTCCCTCTCCTGATGGCGGAGAGAAACATTTAAGTTTTAAAGTTCATTTCCTAGGTGAAAAATGTGTTGTTGTGCCCTTGAGCAAGGCACTTAACCCTAATTGCTCCAGGGTCGCCGTCAATAATGGCTGATCCCTGGCTCTGACCCCACTCTGCGAGGGTGTCTCAGGGGGAGTGGGATATGGAGTCAGTTATAATGTTGTCACACTGTGGTCTGAAATAGGACAAATATGAGCACACACCTAATTATATTTTCCTATTATCGTCTTAGTCATTCCATTTCTATGGGAGATTCACAGCCGCAATTTATGGAAGATGCACAACTTTGGAGATAACAATAGATGATGAAGTCAAAGATACTGGTTCCCCCTATCCATCTGGTTTCACTGTCCATCTGGTTTCCCCTGTCCATCTGGTTTCCTCTATCCATCTGGTTCTCCTATCCATCTGGTTCTCCTGTCCATCTGGTTTCTCCTGTCCATCTGGTTTCCCCTGTCCATCTGGTTTCCTCTAGCCATCTGGTTTCCTCTAGCCATCTGGTTTCTCCTGTCCATCTGGTTTCCTCTAGCCATCTGGTTTCTCCTGTCCATCTGGTTTCCCCTGTCCATCTGGTTTCCCCTGTCCATCTGGTTTCTCCTGTCCATCTGGTTTCCCCTGTCCATCTGGTTTCTCCTGTCCATCTGGTTTCCCCTGTCCATCTGGTTTCCCCTGTCCATCTGGTTTCTCCTGTCCATCTGGTTTCCCCTGTACATCTGGTTTCTCCTGTCCATCTGGTTTCTCCTGTCCATCTGGTTTCCCCTGTCCATCTGGTTTCTCCTGTCCATCTGGTTTCTCCTGTCCATATGGTTTCCCCTGTCCATCTGGTTTCTCCTGTCCATCTGGTTTCCCCTGTCCATCTGGTTTCTCCTATCCATCTGGTTTCTCCTGTCCATCTGGTTTCCACCTGTGGTGAAGTTTTCTCCACGTGCTTATGACAAATCCAGTTCAAGAACCAGCCATAGCCTAGCCAGTTGGCTAATCTCTTGGATATGGTGTAGTAACAACAGATAACACGAATTAGCTAGATAAGGTTAGCATGCTAGCTAGCTAGCAACCCTGACAGCTGTCAGTGGCCTACTTGTTGTTATTTGAAAAACTGCTAATGCACAACCAAATTTCGATATTGCACCTGGTGATTTTTGATATTCTCATATACCCTGACTGAGCTCCGGGGCCCTAAGCAGCCATTTATTTTGCCTATGCCTGGCCCTGAGGCTAACCAACACTTTAGAGAGAGATAATTCATTCAGATCAGAAATGTCATACTTATCAGAATTATTTAGTATAATTCATAATTGCCTATAGCCTATTAGATGAGTAGGCCTTTACCCTTGGATTCCTATAGCCTATTAGATGAGTAGGCCTTTAGCCTTGGATTCCTATAGCCTGTTAGATGAGTAGGCCTTTACCCTTGGATTCCTATAGCCTGTTAGATGAGTAGGCCTTTAGCCTTGGATTCCTATAGCCTGTTAGATGAGTAGGCCTTTAGCCTTGGATTCCTATAGCCTGTTAGATGAGTAGGCCTTTAGCCTTGGATTCCTATAGCCTGTTAGATGAGTAGGCCTTTAGCCTTGGATTCCTATAGCCTGTTAGGTGAGTAGGCCTTTACCCTTGGATTCCTATAGCCTGTTAGATGAGTAGGCCTTTAGCCTTGGATTCCTATAGCCTGTTAGATGAGTAGGCCTTTAGCCTTGGATTCCTATAGCCTGTTAGATGAGTAGGCCTTTAGCCTTGGATTCCTATAGCCTGTTAGATGAGTAGGCCTTTAGCCTGTTAGATGAGTAGACCTTTAGCCTTGGATTCCTATAGCCTGTTAGATGAGTAGGCCTTTAGCCTTGGATTCCTATAGCCTGTTAGATGAGTAGGCCTTTAGCCTTGGATTCCTATAGCCTGTTAGATGAGTAGGCCTTTACCCTTGGATTAGTGATACAGGATTATACATTTAAGTGGCAACTATAATTCAAGTAAACACAGTATTTGACACTGTAGCCATGGGATCTAGTACAATAATAATAGAGTGTTGGGTTAGTATAAACATGATTTAAATCAAATCAAGCCTGCTGATCAATCTGCAGAATTCTTATTGCTTCCAGACCACGTACAAGGCCAAACATCAATAGTCATTTAACCAAAATATTGGCATTTTGTTCAAAACAAATCAATGACATTTTTAACTATTCCATATGAATAAATGATGTTATTTATTTATTTTGTTTCAATCCCCACTACACCAGTGAATGGCCCAGAGTCTCCAGAAGGGTAAAACCTGCAGGTGTTTATATTTTGAGGTTCTTTGGATATTCATCTACAGATTATAAAGCCATCTTGGTAAAGTGATACGGGTCCCTGGGCCGGTAGGCTACCTCACATCCAAAACAGTCATGTAATTAGGCCTGTTGAATGCCACGTAAAGTGCTTTTTAAATTGTATCACATTTTGGAAAGGGGACTCATAGGTTTCTTCAGTTCTTCGTGGATGAAGTTTTGCTGAAATTAGGGAACCCATTAGTAGTGCGGAAAAATCTAGAAAAATAAACAAAAACCGCGATATAGAAATAGGTTTACGGCATGTCGATGTATTGTTTTATTCATGTGGCATTGACTTGTTGTTTTGTTTTACAATCCATTTAGGCCTTTCGTTTTTCTTGGTTAGGTGTCATCTAAAAGTTTAGTTTATATTGTAAGATTTACAAAGCGCTACACTATACCGTGGCGGTAATAGTATCAAATCAAATCAAATCAAATGTATTTATATAGCCCTTCGTACATCAGCTGATATCTCAAAGTGCTGTACAGAAACCCAGCCTAAAATAGTAGTCGGCTGATTAGGCCTATTTGTCTGTGAGATGTTGAATCTGTATTGTCCTTGTACTTCCTATCAGTACTGTTATAGACACATACTGTATCTGCAGGCTATGTAAAACATGGATCATTAAGGTTTTGTATTTGACAAGAGCCTTTATTTACCGCCCTATTTGTTTGTTTTTTACACTGACATTAGTAGCCTATAGAATAGAATATTTATTTAAGTGTAGGCTAGAGCCTAGCCTAGAAGTTCAGTTCTAGTTGGTGAAATTGGTGAATGCACCAATTTGTACGTCGCTCTGGATAAGAGCGTCTGCTAAATGACTTAAATGTAAATGTAAATGTAGTTAATAGGCTAAGCTTACGTTTTTTTGTGTGATATGATACAATATGTCGACGTCTTTTTGTGTGATATGATACAATATGTCGATGTTAAAAAATAAAACAAGTATAGGCTATCAAAAAGCAATTAAATGTAACTTAAATATTTTGCTATGGCCTAAATTATGAATTGTATTTAATTGTAGCCTAATTCATTAATGTTATAGGCCTATTGACCAGGAACATTAGGGTAAAAATTGGGAATTCCAATAGTATTCTGGAATTGTTTGGTTTTGGGCCTATTCATGCCTATTTTATTAGGCTAGTATGCATCCAACATCGTTCCCCGAAAAGTGCATGTTATATAGCTACTTAGTCGGACCGTAAGAGTAGATTGAATATGAGACACTTTCATTTCACGTAAACACAAATCAACTATAGTCTATGTCATATTGTCACGGGCCAACGTGTTTCAAGCGGCTATTTTGTGCTTTCAAGACAAAAGGGACCTAGGTTAAAAAAATAAAAATAAAAGTCAAATCATGACGTCAATGGTTTTCAGGTCGGAAAGTCGGAGCTCAAGAAAGAGGCCCGAATTCCCGACTTGGAATTCCGAGTTAGATGACCGTTCAAAATGATTTTTCCCAGTCGGGGCTCGTTTTTTTCCGAGTATCCAGTTGTTTTGAAACCACTGAAGTCGGAAGTTGGATATTTCCAAGTTCTGAGATCCGAGTTCCCAGTTTTTTTGAATGCAGCATGAATCTGCTGCCTGCTAGTGTAGAAAACGGGCCAGGATCGCATATCTGTGATTGGAGGGTCTATTCTTTCTGCAAAATGACTGATAGGTGAGCTTCAATTATCTTATGCCGGGTTAAAAACAACTGAGCACTTTTTAAAAAACAAGCTCCAACTGGGAAAATCGTTTTGAACGGTCATCCAACTCGGACATCTTTCTAAAACTCCGAATTTACAACCTGAAGATCACTGATGTCATGATGTCATTATTTGACTTTTTCCGAGTTCCCAGCTGTCTTGAAAGCACCATTACACCTGCCACGGGAGACCGCATAACTGTGCATAAAAGTGCGCGGCACGTCAGGTTATTCCACGTTCAAGTGCTTGTCGGAACTCTGAGATTTCAGCCTTGCTACTGGCTGTAGTTATACAAGTGCCGCGTTCATCGAAAGCAAGTCAGACATTTCCGAGTTTCCTAGTTCTGAGTAGCATTGGAACGCGGCATAAATGGTTGTGACTAGATGGATTACATCTACAGTAACCTAATTCTCCTAACCTGCTACAATAATTATCCTAACCTGCTACATTAATTATCCTAACCTGCTACATTAATTATCCTAACCTGCTACATTAATTATCCTAACTTGCTGCGTAAGTTCTCCTAACCTGCTACATTAATTACCCTAACCTGTTACATTAATTATCCTAACCTGCTACATTAATTACCCTAACCTGCAACATTAATTATCCTAACCTGCTACATTAATTACCCTAACCTGCAACATTAGTTCTCCTAACCTGCTACGAAAAAGTCACTTCTGTTCGTAGCTGTATTCCACTTAGTCAAAACCCAGGTTAATGGAGACAGAGAGGACGTGTTATAGGACGATGTAAAAACAATACTCCTCAAGTAAGACAATAAACATCATTGAGAGTTTTTCAACCCAGTGATTCTGGAGAAGGCCATTATGAAGAAATGTCGACCAAGGTTATTTAACCAATCCGTCCGTTGCCTTGGAATCTACACTAATTAGCCTATATTCAAATCAACAGAAGTTCATTTAAGTCAAATCCTTTGATGTGAAGACTTCTGTAAATATTTCTGTAAGAATAAATAACTTCGAATCTCTGAAACTATTCTTGCGTTACCACATATTTACCAGGCAGTGTAAACAGTCCCTCACAGAGCTGGAGGGTTTCATGAAAATTGAAGATCTCCCGCAACCAACTTTATTGCTAAACACTTCGCCCTGAAATTGAACATTTAAAAAGCCATCGTCCTGTGATGTGGTTCAACCAAACTGCTTTATTTGAAGAGCGTCACCAGCGCTAGGCTGAGGTTATACTGTTTGTAGACCTATAAATATATATCACTTTGAAAGGAGGAAAATGTCAATAATGTCACTGCGACTAAAAACATGAAAATGCTACCGCGATATTTGTTAGATGCTAAATAGTTGATGCTCCTGTTACATCGTGTTTGATAATCGTTCAGAGACTTGTTGCAATCTGAAATGTGGATACAGTGTAACCTAAATAATCTTCATTTTCACTATATTGTTACATTTGCAAAAAGTTTAGGTTTAATAGTGAGTATTGATCCTATACTTTGATACAAACGAAATGCATCAGACAGTCCTTTCTTATCAAAGATGGTTAGAGCTACAATTAGGGGGACCACGTTTAAAATACCCAAATGGAGGACAAAGGGATGATTTAGCCGGACATTTGGGACAAGTAAAACGTCCCGCTGCACGGATGGAGATCGTTGAAGCTTGCCTATAGTTTTTGTCCTCGTGCAAAATGTGGTCATGCAGAAACGAGATACCAAATGTGTGACGGTTTTATAAAAAGCTGGGAATACTTGGCCAAGGGAATACTTTCTGGTTGGTCTCGGGGAATGTAAAACAGGAAGGGAGACTTTAAATACCGAATTGAGTGAAGAAGCAACAAATATGTTGAATGGGCACTAACTAGCATGGAGAGCATCACAAGGTTTGACGAAATCAGCTTCTATCTTTTCAGTCTCATCACCATATATCTATTCTGTGTAAAACGGCCATTTACTTACTTTTAGAGCTCTTCATCAGGAGCATGCTTTTTTTTTGTAAGTAGTTATTTTTTTGTACTCTAACTTTAACTTTAACATTGTACTCTAACTTTAGCTCGAATTTAGAACGAAAGGATTTCATATGTGATCGATATTACATTGGCCTATGAAGCCTCGCCTTGCGCTGCACAGAATATCAGATCTCACCAATGATTGGAGAAATGTTTAACGTCACCAGTAAAACATCATTATGATATATATATATATATATATATATTGTCAAACGGGCAACGTGACTGCAAACAAAGATATGCATATGACGAGATGCTCATGTCTCCGCCATAACTATGCGAGTCTGTCCCAAAGGCATGAAGGCAAGCGAGAAGTTTAGATCCAAAATAAGCCGATAGAAACGCATTGGTCTTATTTTTTGACATATTTTGGCGAGAGTGAAACCTCTATAGCTTTGCCTCTTCCTCTCTACTGCAAAAGCTGGGACCGAGAGGCTGAAAAACAGCTTCTATCTCAAGGCCATCAGACTGCTAAACAGCCACCACTAACTCAGAGGGGCTGCTGCCAACATTGAGTCCAAATCACTGGCCACTTTACTAAATGGATCACTAGCCACTGTAAATAATGCCACTTTAATAATATTTACATATCTTACATTACACATATCACATGTATATACTGTACTCTATCATCTACTGCATCTTGCCTATGCCGCTCGGCCATCACTCATCCATATATTTATATGTACATATTCTCATTCACCCATTTAGATTTGTGTGTATTAGGTAGTTGTTGGGGATTGTTAGATTACTTGTTGGTTATTACTGCACTGTCGGGAACTAGAAGCACAGGCCTTTCACTTCACTCGCATTAACATCTGCTAACCATGTGTATGTGACCAATAGAATATGATTTGATTTGATTTGAACAGCTACAGGTTATAATGTCTGACTGAAAGAGACAAAACTACTTTTTTTTGTAAATTTGTTGATAAGATTCGGGACATACTTGTTTGATTGCGGGACCCGGACAAAATGTGGAACTGTCCTTAGCTACAATGGACGATAGGAGTAGGACACTAGACTTACTGTATATGGTCAGCAACATGGTCAGGAACCTGGTCAGGAACCTGCCCCGGAACACTGGATCTCTGCTGAGGCACATCGATTATTATTCTTATTGGGGGGAATTCCGACCCTAGTTAGGCGTGCATAAGTAGAACATAATTTCCCTTTTAGGCACTTTTCTCTCTACACATATTCTGACTATTTTAAGCATGAGAATAGCATGCTATTCACCCGCTATTCGTTTGGGGTGGGAATCGAATAAATGAAGGTGTGGCGGAGATGTGTCTACAGAGACGCCATATTCTTACCTTGATTTAATTACCTCATAATTCCACCACATTTACATGCGAGGAGAAACATGAATAATGTTGAGCTCCAAGCGGGAAAAGCATCTACTTATTTTTTTACCCATGAAAATAACACCATTCTCCATGCACTGTAAATAACACCATTCTCCACGCACTGTAAATAACACCATTCTCCACGCACTGTAAATAACACCATTCTCCACGCACTGTAAATAACACCATTCTCCACGCACTGTAAATAACACCATTCTCCACGCACTGTAAATAACACCATTCTCCATGCACTGTAAATAACACCATTCTCCACGCACTGTAAATAACACCATTCTCCACGCACTGTAAATAACACCATTCTCCACGCACTGTAAATAACACCATTCTCCATGCACTGTAAATAACACCATTCTCCACATACTGTAAATAACACCATTCTCCACGCACTGTAATTTACAACTTGAGAGTTATTGATAAGAGCTAGGTAAATGAGTAATCTGTTTGGAGAAGGGGATTGTAAATATAAATTATAAATATAAATTAGGAATATTTTAGATCTATTGGACGTAATAAATCGCTGGCAATAATAATTCAATAGTGGATCATATTAGGCGTATTACAACTTCATTTGCTACACGTGTCCTATTGGAATCATTATGGTACAGCAGACCATATGTAGCAGTTTAAACCTGGAGCCTGGAGCACGGTTCCCAAAGACTGCACTATTGGCATCACAGTTCCATGTCTAGTGAGGATTATCAGGGTAGATGTACAGGACTACTGGTCAACCCCTCATTCTACACTTTTCTCACCTTCCAATATTTAATGGATTGAACAATTAAATATGGCAACTTTTAGGATTAATCAAATATGGAATTTTTTGATTCATCAATATATTTCTTACATTAAGGATCTCCAAACCAGCTTTTATTATTATTCATAGATACTTTCCTAACCCCCCCATCATATACAAGATCAGGGTATATTTAAATCTACAAACCGGAGCTGGAATGGAGAAGAATTTACATGGCTCTTTCATTGATCCCTAATATTCTGAACGTTCACTCCATATATTCTAGTGAGTCTGTAGAGCAAATTAAAAGGTACACCAAATTTGAAGGGATGGATTTTCATAAATGTCCTGAAAACCCTATGGAATGAAAACTCCACAAGAAAATATATAGGCCAGCAAGTGGCCTGGTTTTCAGCGGTTCAATTAAAAGTATTCAGTGTGAGCAAGAGAACCACGCAAGAGAACCACGCAAGAGAACCACGCAAGAGAACCACGCAAGAGAACCACGCAAAGAGAACCACGCAAGAGAACCACGCAAGAGAACCACGCAAGAGAACCACGCAAAGAGAACCACGCAAGAGAACCACGCAAAGAGAACCACGCAAGAGAACCACGCAAAGAGAACCACGCAAAGAGAACCACGCAAGAGAACCACGCAAAGAGAACCACGCAAGAGAACCACGCAAAGAGAACCACGCAAGAGAACCACGCAAGAGAACCACGCAAAGAGAACCACGCAAGAGAACCACGCAAAGAGAACCACGCAAGAGAACCACGCAAAGAGAACCACGCAAAGAGAACCACGCAAGAGAACCACGCAAAGAGAACCACGCAAGAGAACCACGCAAAGAGAACCACGCAAGAGAACCACGCAAGAGAACCACGCAAAGAGAACCACGCAAGAGAACCACGCCTGCAAAGCCAATTACACACCTTCATAAGGCATGTCTGAATACCAACTACTGAGAAATGGGTAGGAAAGGCATACATTTCCTAAGTCTGAATCGGGCCCATTGGGAATATGAGAGAGAGGATACTATTCGGTTGTATTGAAAAACGACATATGTCGTAGAGCGTTCTTCACGCATATACACTGCACTAATGGTAACACCATTGTTTGAAAGAGAATTACAATGCACTCCGAGTCTAAAGGCCAGCATTTAGTTGAGATGTAATTTAACCAGAAGGGTTATTTGTTACCTAATTAAACAGGTGTGATTAGATAGTTATGTTTGCAATATTTGCAACAGGGACAGTATCATGTGCAATTGGAGTGGCGACACTAATTGCTAGACTATTGGATTTGCCTCTAGGCCGAGAATCGCAGTTCTGAGTCTTCACATTGAAGAACCGAGAAGTTGCCTCTGATGTAATGGCGTTAGACTATACTTGTGTCAAATTACCGTAAAGTAATATTATTGAACGTTCCTCTTTCGTTTTGGTCGTCATATTTAGTTTTCGTTCAACTCAACCCAGAGCTCCATATCATGCAGAATTGTGCGTAATGTTAGGACTACCTACCAAAGAAATTGTAGCACTGGTAAAATGTTACAAGTAAACGATTTACATCACAGCGCTGGAATATAAACTGTATGTGTCGGTGAATGGAAATGGAAATGCTTTGGGGGTAAAATTACCTCCCAGCTGCCAACAACATCAACATTCTCATGTGATTGCAGGAAATAGCAAATTTGGTCTAATTTCCTTTCAATATAAAAAAAATAAAAGAACGATTAAGTGTAAGTGAAAAAATATTTAATTACATCCAACAATGTCCTTATAATAAAAACATAGCCTAATAAAACATGTAAATATGCTAAACAAAAGCAGAACAGAAGACGCATGTGTAAAGTGGGTCATTTGAATGGAGGCAATGAAAGAGTGCACCTACTGCTCGATGTGTGTCCCTCCCTCCCTCCCTCCGCAACCGCTCCATAACGGTTAGTTCGGCGTGACGCGGATGGAAGCATAGGTATTGACAACACATTGATTACGAAAGAAGATGTGACAATAGCATACAAAAAGTAACCTCGTCCCAAGGAGGAAGTGTCTGGAGGACGATACTAGTAATAAAAATAGAGTTCCGCCTCTCCTACGGGAGGCCAACATCAGTCTCTCTATATAAGTGCCAAAAATATCGAAGTCAAGGGCAAGGCACTTCGATTCAACCGTCGACCACCATTACGCATCCCAGAGGCTGTATGAACGTCTGGTGAACGTCTTCAGAGAGTTGTCAGTTAGTCGGAGCACCAACATTATTATTCCTCTTGGTTAGTGTCTGAATGTGACGAGGTGGAACCGTCCGATTGACGGTCGACGTCTCCAGACCTCTCCTGCTCCGAAAGCTGCTCGCTCGACGGGATGGAATTCTTCTTAGGACGGCCTTTTGGTTTGGTTGGAGATTCCAATCCTCCTCCTTGTAGGACCTGTACAGTAGAAACAATTCAAGTTTTAAAACGACAAAACATAATCTACAATTAAACTGTTTAGGCCTACCATAAAACCATGTTAATGGACAAAACCACTCGCCTCCTTGTCATATTGTTCAAAATAAGAAATAAGAACTTACTATTTTCTTCCATTTCATTCGTCTGTTCTGGTACCAGGTCTTGACTTGTAGTTGACTCAGATCCAGAGACTCAGCCAGATCTATTCTGTATGGGGACAAAGTGGCAATTAGAGATTTTCTTTCATTTCAATCCAATTTCACATCTTGCACTAAACAACATTTGAGTCAATATCTAAAATGTTAAGATATATATTACATTGGTGTCAATATCTTGCATTCGTGTCATCCGTCTTAGAGAGAGATATGACTGATTGTAGGCCTATGTTATTGTGTTGTATATCTGACTAATTTGCGAGTCACTTTTACCCACAGCAATAATAGCCCCCTGGGGATAAATAAGGTTAATTGAAGGGTTTAATTTATTTAAATACCTGTCTGGTGTTGAAAGGTACTTCTGTTTCTCAAATCTTTTCTCCAGGCCCATTAGCTGTAGCTCAGTGAAGACCGTCCTACTCCGGCGGCCTTTCTTGGTCTTGCTGTTGCCGTCTCCGCCGTGCTCCAGCTTGCTCCGGAGGTGGAGGTCCAACGGGAGGTGGTGGGAAGCTGAGCCGCCGTGGAGCCCCGGAGCCCCGGATAGGAGAGCGGAGCCTAACGGTGATCCCAGTGAGCAGGAGAGTGGCGACATCGGGAACTTCAGCATACCCGATTGGTCTGCCTTCAAAACTGTAAATCAAACAATTTCACGTATAAATGTGATTATCCCCCATTGAACTCCTACACGGAAATAATACATTTAACAACGCCTATAGGCTACACATTTGGCAATTTCCTTAATTGGTTCTACGTGATGATTACATATTTTCTAGTAAAATATAGGTTAAAATAAATACAGTAACATTTTATTCTATAATTATACGAACAAATATTAGTTTATGAGTTATTATGATATTATTTAAGTAGTAGTATAGTACTAGTAGTGATACATATGTATTTTCGTTGTTTTTATTAGGTCTATAGACATAGACCTACTACAAATAATTATTATTTAATTGTTGAATGTAATTTTAATTATTTGATTATTATCATGCTTATAATAGTTTATTATATTGGAATTAATAACAATTAAATGCTAAATTCAGTCAATGTCAGGAAATGTAGAAATGTAATAACTTGGTTGAAATGTTGATAAGCAAACCTATTATACTTCATGAAATGTTTGAATTTGTCTGTTTTTCCCTCCACCAATACAATTTCCCTGAGCCAAATTCATATGGCCCATGACTGCTGATATGCAAAACATAGTGGTATTCGATAAACAAGGCCTCGTTTTACAAATTGTATGGCCAATCAATGTAAACAGCTTTAACAAAATGCTAATACTATGGTAATTGTACATAGACACGAGCCCAATACCCTGTAGAGACCTGGCTGCGTCAAGAAGAAGAAGAAGAAGAAGAAGAAGAAGACGGCCCGCATCGTCTTTTCTGAAGTTTGGTGACCCAGTGTGACCATTCGCTCCATGAGTGGAAATATTCACAAATGACTCAGACTTGTCTATACATTTCGATAGACTACGGTTTATATGACTATATAGAACCCTTGTTGAAAGTCCAATGGAATTGGAATCTTGTTTTTCCCAAAAAAAGTATGTTGAATATTGAGCTATGGCACGCACTACAACGCACTTTTGTCGATTACTTATTTTGGGAAGCATAAAAGGAACCCGTTGGCAAGCCTGCCCTATTGCCTAGGTTTCGACATACATTTTTTAAATAATCTAGATTGTGCACTTTGTATAAGAAAATAATACGAAGGAAACGAATGTAAATCATATGCAAATATGTTTTAAATCAATGTTTTACGCTCGCCATTTAGGACAATTAGGTTTATGACAGACGAGTTGTTTTGAGTGGAAAACCATAAGCAGTCCTCAAGAGAAGACTAACAAAGACTAATAGAAAATACAATATAATAATTTGAGTCATTTTGAATACAAAGTTGAGTAGGCTACATCTCCCCTCTAAAAACAAGCTAGTACCAAAAGCATCGCAGTTTACCCAGGTGATTGTGGTATGGCCGCGCCGAGAGCAGAGCTTGTACTCCGAACTTGAGCAGCTCCCCTGCCGGGGTAGACACCTTATGGTCCGGGTGGTCGGTGAGAATCTCTTCGATCATAAAGCTTCGGTAGCGGTGTGAGTGGGAGCGGTGGTCGGGGTGAACCTCCGGGGGATAATAGTGAGCCCCCAAGTCCAAGGGATGCTGCATGGTTCAGTTCAGCACGCGGGAAAGGCGGAGCGCAATAAAAGCTTCACTGTTTCTTCCTCCTTGGGTTTAATCTCTCTCTACCGTAGAGACAGGCATTCACATTAACAATACGTCCTTCCTTATTCTAGAACACGGGGAGAGAAGAAGACACTCTGATGAAGGAAGTTAAAAACATCCTGAAATGGACACTGAAGTAAATACCAGTCCTTTGCTGTTGCAGAATCCGATGCGTCCTCTTCTTCTATTCGCCTTAGACGTAAAACTTCTCCAAACTTTTCTTTACTGCTGAATCCCAATTTTGCTTTCGAATTCAGTATGGAACCAAACGTCCAAAACGTTTCATCAACACGTTTAATTTCCGGCCAATATCGAGAAGCCTAATGAAGCGTACCCCTGTTTACACCAGTAGACTAGCATCACCGTGTTTATGGATTGAGGAAGATATGCAGTTGAAGGTTTATAAGAGTACGCTCTCTATGCCCCTCCTCTCTTCAGACCAGCCAGTCTCTCAGACCGAGAGGAAGGAAACATCGATTAACATGAATTTGCATGCTAAAATAATTCTTTAAACAAATTACGAAATTTGGTTAGGCCAAATTAGCCTACCTCCCTACTCTGAGGAAGAAAGAGAGCGAGAGAGAGAAGGATTTATTGTGCACAATGTTGAAGGAAAGGAATGCTCGTCCATTTGAAGGGCCCATGGCGTATATACGTCTTTGAAATGCATTTACAATAAATGTTCAATTTTTTAGGGGTAGAAAGTAAAGATTTTGATCAAATAAATATAAAAAGATATATTTTGGAATCTATTTATAGACATGCAATTCAGTCACACACCCAAATACATCAACAAATCAGGTCATGCAAAAGTGTGTAGAAATATGTACTGATGGCCAGAGGAGCATCAATCTCTTTGTTTGGTTCAATAAGATGAATCCCTCACTCTACCACTACCTCACTCTACCACTACCTCACTCTACCACTACCTCACTCTACCACTTACCACACTCTACCATTACCTCACTCTACCACTACCACACTATACCACTACCACACTATACCACTCTACCACTGCCTCACTCTACCACTACCACACTATACCACTCTACCTCTACCTCACTCTACCACTACCTCACTCTACCACTACCACACTATACCACTCTACCTCTACCTCACTCTACCACTACCTCACTCTACCACTACCTCACTCTACCACTACCACACTATACCACTCTACCTCTACCTCACTCTACCACTACCTCACTCTACCACTACCTCACTATACCACTACCTCACTCTACCACTACCACACTATACCACTCTACCTCTACCTCACTCTACCACTACCTCACTATACCACTACCACACTATACCACTACCACACTATACCACTACTTCACTCTACCACTACCTCACTATACCACTACCACACTATACCACTCTACCTCTACCACACTATACCACTACCTCACTCTACCACTACCTCACTCTACCACTACCACACTAACTCACTATACCACTACCACACTATACCACTGCCTCACTCTACCACTACCACACTACCTCACTCTACCACTACCTCACTCTACCACTACCCCACTATACCTCTACCTCACTCTACCACTGCCTCACTCTACCACTACCTCACTCTACCACTACCACACTATACCACTCTACCACTACCACACTATACCACTACCTCACTATACCACTCTACCACTACCTCACTCTACCACTACCTCACTATACCACTACCACACTATACCACTACCACACTATACCACTACCTCACTCTACCACTACCTACCACACCACACTACCTCACTATACCACTACCACACTATACCACTCTCACCTACCACTACCACACTATACCACTCTACCACTACCTACTCTACCACTACCCCACTATACCACTACCTCACTCTACCACTACCTCACTCTACCACTACCTCACTCTACCACTACCACACTATACCACTCTACCACTACCACACTATACCACTACCTCACTATACCACTCTACCACTACCTCACTCTACCACTACCTCACTATACCACTACCACACTATACCACTCTACCACTACCTCACTCTACCACTACCTCACTATACCACTACCACACTATACCACTCTACCACTACCACACTATACCACTCTGCCACTACCTCACTATGCCACTCTACCACTACCACACTATACCACTACCTCACTATACCACTACCTCACTCTACCACTACCACACTATACCACTCTACCACTACCTCACTCTACCACTACCTCACTCTACCACTACCTCACTCTACCACTACCTCACTATACCACTACCACACTATACCACTACCACACTATACCACTACCTCACTATACCACTACCTCACTCTACCACTACCTCACTCTACCACTACCTCACTATACCACTACCACACTATACCACTACCACACTATACCACTACCTCACTCTACCACTGCCTCACTCTACCACTACCACACTATACCACTCTACCACTACCTCACTCTACCACTACCTCACTCTACCACTACCTCACTCTACCACTACCTCACTATACCACTACCTCACTATACCACTACCACACTATACCACTCTACCACTACCTCACTCTACCACTACCTCACTCTACCACTACCCCACTCTACCACTACCTCACTCTACCACTACCTCACTCTACCACTACCTCACTATACCACTACCTCACTATACCACTACCTCACTCTACCACCACTACCTCACTCTACCACTACCACACTATACCACTACCACACTACCTCACTATACCACTCTACCACTACCTCACTCTACCACTACCTCACTATACCACTGCCTCACTCTACCACTACCACACTATACCACTCTACCACTACCTCACTCTACCACTACCTCACTATACCACTACCACACTATACCACTCTACCACTACCTCACTCTACCACTACCTCACTATACCACTACCACACTATACCACTCTACCACACTACTATACCACTGCCTCACTCTACCACTACCACACTATACCACTCTACCACTACCTCACTCCACTACCACTACCCACTATACCACTACCTCACTCTACCACTACCTCACTCTACCACTACCACACTATACCACTACCACACTATACCACTCTACCACTACCTCACTATACCACTACCACACTATACCACTCTACCACTACCTCACTATACCACTACCTCACTATACCACTCTACCACTACCTCACTATACCACTACCACACTATACCACTCTACCACTACCTCACTATACCACTACCTCACTACTACCTCACTATACCACTACCTCACTATACCACTCTACCACTACCTCACTCTACCACTACCTCACTCTACCACTACCTCACTCTACCACTCTACCACTGCCTCACTGTAACACTCCCTCACATACATACATACATACATACATACATACATACATACATACATATATGTACTGTATTTACAATGAGCTACAAAAGTATTGGTTGTTGTTTTGCCTCTGTTTTCCAGCACTTTGGATTTTAAATTATACAATGACTATGAGGTTAAAGTGCAGACTACTTTAATTTGAGGGTATTTTCATCCATATCAGGTGAACCGTTTAGAAATTACAGCTCTTTTTGTACATAATCAGCCCCATTTTGGGGACCAAAACTATTCGGGACACATTCACTTATATGTGTATTAAAGTAGTCAGAAGGTTGTATTTGATGCCATGTTCACAGCACGCAAACATGGTGGATGCATTTGCTGTTTGTTTTGGTTGTGTTTCAGATCATGTCGTGACCAATAGAAATTCATGATAAATAATGTATTGTGTCATTTTGGAGTCACTTTTATGGTAAATAAGAGTCGAATATATTTCTAAACTTTTCTACATTAATGTGGATGCTACCATGATTACGTATAATCCTGAATGAATATTGAATAATGATGAGAAAGTTACAGATGCACAAATATCATTCCCCCACGATATGCTAACCCCTCACCAATACAAATACAGGGGGTTAGCATATCTTGGGGTAACTTTCTCTGTAACTTTCTCACTCGTTATTCATGATTAATTCAATGATTATTCGTAATCATGGTAGCATTCACTAAATGTAATCGAAAATGTAATTTACGTAATCCCCAAAAGTTATTATTTATCACGAGGGCCATAAACAATAACTAGTAATGCTGCATAATCCATGAAAGGTTCAAATCTCACTTTTCGGGTGAAAATAGTTACACATTGCTGAGGTCTAGTCACTTCTGACGAAACAAGCTCAAGTACGCAGTACGACTCCGATACAAGTGTGACATTTTTTACAAGATGTAACAAATTAAAAATACACTTTATGAATAAGGCTTGAAATTACTGATAAGTTTTCTAAATATTGCATAATCAAATTATAAAACGACTAAGTATAAGATTTCACTGTCCTTATAACGGAAAAATACATATTAGAAAATGTCTTCCTCCATTGCTGTGGACTTCTCACAGAGCTCTAGCTTGGCTTTCTGAAGTCGTTAGGAACTCGCCTTTCATCTCAAATGAATATTGCCTGTCTATGAGAAACAGAAATTGATTGTTTAAAATCTATGAATTATTTTAGAATAATGGCTATAAATCGATCTCTGAATGTGTTACTGTGATGAAACCACTCTTTGTTGCTGAGCTACGATGTAACGATAGTAGGCATGTGCTTTGTCAATGGCTGTGATTTACGGTGCATTCCGTAAGTATTCAGACCTCTTTACTTTTTCCACATTTTGTAATGTTACAGCCTTATTCTAAAATGGATTACAATGTTTTTCCCCCTCATCAATCTACACACAACAGCCCATAATGATGAAGCACAAACAGATTTTTAGAAATGTTTGCAAATTTATATATATATATTTTTTTTACTGAAATATCACATTTCTTGGGTATGACAGCCTCGAGTCTTCTTGGATATGACGCTACAAGCTTGGCACACCTGTATTTGCGGAGTTTCTCCCATTCTTCTCTGCAGATCCTCTCAAACTGTATCAGGTTGGATGAGGAGAGTTGCTGCACAGCTATTTTCAGGTCTCTCCAGAGATGTTCCATCGGGCTGGGCCACTCAAGGGCTTTCAAAGACATGTCCTGAAGCCACTCCTGCTTTGTCTTGTCTGTGTGCTTAGGGTTGTTGTCCTTTATCAATACACCCCGTCACTACAAAGATACACGCGTCCTTCTTAACTCAGCTGGAAAAGAAGCTAATGGTGACTTTAAAACAGTCACAGCGTTTAATGGCTCTTATAGGAGAAAACTGAGGATGGATCAAAACATGGTCTTACTCCACAATACTAACCTAATTGACAGAGTGAAAAGAAGGAAGCCGGTTCAGAATAATAGCAATTCACGTATTGTCCTGAATAGAAAGTGTTATGTTTATGGGATGGAGCTAAGCACAGGCAAAATCCTAGAGGAAAACCTGGTTCAGTTTGCTTTACACCAGACACTAGGAGATTAATTCACCTCTCAGCAGGACAATAACTTAAGGCCAAATCTACACTGGAGTTGCTCACCAAGAAGACAGTGAATGTTCCTGAGTGGCTGAGTTACAGTTTTGACTTAAATCTACTTCAAAATCCATGGCAATGGTTGTCTAGCAACGATCAACAACCAGTTTGACAGAGCTTGGAGAATTTAAAAAGAATAATGAGCAAATGTTGCGCAGTCCAGGTGTGGAAAACTCTTAAGAGACTTACCCAGAAAGACTCACAGCTCTTAGATACTTACCCAGAAAGACTCACAGCTCTTAGAGACTTACCCAGAAAGACTCACAGCTCTTAGAAACTTACCCAGAAAGACTCACAGCTCTTAGAGACTTACCCAGAAAGACTCACAGCTCTTAAGAGACTTACCCAGAAAGACTCACAGCTCTTAGAGACTTACCCAGAAAGACTCACAGCTCTTAGAGACTTACCCAGAAAGACTCACAGCTCTTAGAGACTTACCCAGAAAGACTCACAGCTCTTAGAGACTTACCCAGAAAGACTCACAGCTCTTAGAGACTTACCCAGAAAGACTCACAGCTCTTAGAGACTTACCCAGAAAGACTCACAGCTCTTAGAGACTTACCCAGAAAGACTCACAGCTCTTAGAGACTTACCCAGAAAGACTCACAGCTCTTAGAGACTTACCCAGAAAGACTCACAGCTCTTAGAGACTTACCCAGAAAGACTCACAGCTCTTAGAGACTTACCCAGAAAGACTCACAGCTCTTAGAGACTTACCCAGAAAGACTCACAGCTCTTAGAGACTTACCCAGAAAGACTCACAGCTGTAATCACTGCCAAAGGTGCTTCTACAAATTATTGACTCAGGGGTGTGAATAATTATGTAAATGTGATATTTCTGTATTTAAATTTGAATAAACTTGTAAAAAAATAAATATATATATATATATTTTCACGTAGTCATTTTGAGGTATTATGTGTAGATGGGTGAGAAAAAATATACATTTAATCCATTTTTAAATTCAGACTGTAACAACAAAACCAAATGGGGCATTAGCAAATGTCTTACTTTTTAAATTCTGCATTGTTGGGATGAAAATCTCCTACACCTGTTGTAATGGCCATTGGACTTTGTTATGAGCTGACAAGGTACAAATCTTTCATGTCCTTTTTTTGCATTAAAGGTAAAATAAAATAAAATAATTGCAAATGTCTTTCACTTTTTTGTATTCAATTTCTGCATTCCTGTTGTATTCAGCATTTCACTGCAGTGCAAGTCTACACCTGTTGTATTCAGCATTTCACTGCAGTGCAAGTCCTGTTGTATTCAGCATTTCACTGCAGTGCAAGTCTACACCTGTTGTATTCAGCATTGCAGTGCAAGTCTACACCTGTTGTATTCGGTGCATGTGGCAAATACATTTTATTTTCTATGATATGAATTAGACCTAATTCATATCATAGTGTTGGTGTTGGTTATATTTTATATTATATATATATTATTATTATATATATATTATTTTATATTTTTTATATATTTGTTATGTCCTGATATTACGGAATGTGACGTGTATTATCCATTGGTAATTAAATTATAGAAAAGTATTTATTGTAAAATGGCAATAATTATTGTTAGTTTAATTGACGAGATACCCTACTATTCCCAAGTTTGTTTAATATTTTCCATTCTATACCTGTTTGAGGTGCATTTTGGATTATTCCAGGGATAAGGTTTTAGGTTTGGGGGAAATCCAATACAACACATATCTGAGTACCACTCTCTATATTTTCAAGTGAACAAGTCAATTGCAAAAACATTGCCAGGAAGAGTAAAGAATTCGAGCCGTCTATTTTGAAATCACTTTTAGCGCAGTGCCGAAATGCAGTCATCCTGGAACGCATCCTACTACTGAAGCGGGGCGTGGTCATATGATACTGGAACAGCCAATGAGCACAGCACTTTTCATTTGACAACATGTCAGGTTGCTATCTAGTTAGCTAGCCTGCAGGATAAATTCATTCACAATGGACAGAAATAAATAGATACAGGTTATTTAACAGCGGTTAAGAAGATATGGTGTTGCAACGTGAACGATTGTCTTGCTTTTAGCTGAGTTCGCTTCAGTCAAAAGTCATCGAAAGCAACACAATCAAAAGAGAAGACTAAGGTATTTGCAGTTCCTTGTTAGCCGTTAGATAGTTAAATGCTAAAACATTAGCTGTTAGCGATTGAGGATGTAACTAGCTAGCTAACTCTGATAAAAAAACGGTGGGTGGCTAAAGTTACCTATGATCAATCAATCAAACAAATATTAGCTAGCTAGCAGATCCCAGACGGTTACTCGTTTGTTTTGTCGTGTCCAGCTAGCTAGTTAATAGCATGAAGCCTATCCTCCCCAGAACAAAAGCAATCATGTCTAACAGTGGATGAACAGAGAATGGAAGCAGATGGCTAGCTGTTTTCTGCCTTTTGAATGTCAGTTGATCTTTTCATGAACCAGACCAGTAGGCTGTGACTATTTCATATGAATAGTAGCTAGCCAATCATGAACAGATTCTACCTACTACTTCAAAGCATTGTATTGAAACAACACCATGGATTGACTGTATTGCCATAGGTAGTGGCATAGACTGGCACAGTCACTAAGGGCTATCAGATCAAAGGTTGTTGATGCTCTATGCAGTCAAGGGATCCACCAGTGGGCTATTTTATTTTACAAGACCAGTTTTGACAGTCATACCAGACCTACTTAGCTGGCACAATAACTGTATTCAAGATTCTACTCTTGACTTTTTATTTTATTTTTACAAGACCAGTTTTGACAGTCATACCAGACCTACTTAGCTGGCACAATAACTGTATTCAAGATTCTACTCTTGACTTTTTAACTGTATTTTGACAGTCAAGATTCTACTTAGCTGACTTTTTATTTTCTATTTTTTTTATTTTATTTTTACAAGACCAGTTTTGACAGTCATGTACTTAGCTGGCACAATAACTGTAAGATTCTAGAACAATTTTAGGAGCAATTTTAGGAGCACAATGAAAAATGAGATAGAAATCCATTTTGTTTGTTGTAATGGTGCAAGCATGAAGGTCATGAAACGACGCTCAGTGTATTCTCCACTCGGGGGCTGCTGTACAGGGAAGTAATCATTCAATTACCATCTGAGTGATGTTTTTCTTGGCACGCTGGTGCTCCAAAATTAAAAATTCCGGTCGCACACAAAATATTTAGGCGCTTACGCAAGTAAAATGGTGGCACTGTAGAGCGCTTGAATTGAATCTCACCAATCCTTTAGAGACCCCAACAGACGTGTGGGAGAGACCGAGCTCAGACAGAGCATGCTTATTTATTAACAAGCCCAGTGGGTGATGACTAGTACCACTCACTGCACAATATCCTACGCACTGAGAGAGTCATCCTCTCTGTCTCTCTCTCCTCTGTCTCTCTCTTTCTCTCTCTTACTCTCTGGCTCTCTCTTACTCTCTCTCTCTTTCTCTCTCTCGTCTTGGGATGCTACATCCAGTGAGTGTAATTGTACCTCACCTCTGTCTTAACATCAGGTAATGTATGAACTGAAGGACAATCTTTCTCTCCTCTCTCTCTCTGTGCTGTTGGCAGCATTGTGCAGGTGAGTGGGAGGGAGGAGAATGTGTAAAGGCCTGTAGAGAACAGGGTGGTGATTGTACCAGCGTCAGATTCCAATGTGACATCAGCCTGACGTCAGCAGCTGATTGAATTTCTATATTCCCTATATAGTGCACTACTTTAGACCAGGACCCTATTCCCTATATAGTGCACTACTTTAGACCAGGACCCTATTCCCTATATAGTGCACTACTTTAGACCAGGACCCTATTCCCTATATAGTGCACTACTTTAGACCAGGGCACTATTCCCTATATAGTACACTACTTCAGACCAGGGCCCTATTCCCTATGTAGTGCACTACGTGGGATAGGGTGCCATTTGGGATGCTGCCTATTGAATTGTTGAAGTGGCCTAGTTGGCTGGTTTGAGCTGCTGTCTCACTATGTCTCTGCTGGATCTGTCAGTCAGTGTACATTACAATGAATGTAAATTAGTGGAGAAAACGCTAGTCTACACCCACACACCGTTCTGTGTTCCCAACATGAATTAACCAGATGCTATCAGATGAATGTTGAAACAATACTAACTGAACCTATTCAACCCTTTGGCCTGCACCGGTTTGATGTTTTCTTTTACTAAAACAAGAGTTTCTATTGGTCCGTCAGGTGACCACCGCCCGGAGTTGGTCCGTCAGGTGACTACGACCCGGGGTTGGTCTGTCAGGTGACTACGACCTGGAGTTGGTCTGTCAGGTGACCACGGCCCGGAGTTGGTCTGTCAGGTGACTACGACCCGGAGTTGGTCCGTCAGGTGACCACGACCCGGAGTTGGTCCGTCAGGTGACCACCCGGACCAGGTGACCACGACCGTTGGTCCGTCAGGTGACCACGACCCGGAGTTGGTCCGTCAGGTGACCACGACCCGGAGTTGGTCCGTCAGGTGACCACGACCCGGAGTTGGTCCGTCAGGTGACCACGACCCGGAGTTGGTCCGTCAGGTGACCACGACCCGGAGTTGGTCCGTCAGGTGACCACGACCCGGAGTTGGTCCGTCAGGTGACCCGTCAGGTGACCCGACCGAGTTGGTCCGTCAGGTGACCACGACCCGGAGTTGGTCCGTCAGGTGACCACGACCCGGGGTTGGTCCGTCAGGTGACCACGACCCGGAGTTGGTCCGTCAGGTGACCACGACCCGGGGTTGGTCCGTCAGGTGACCACGGCCCCGAGTTGGTCCGTCAGGTGACTACGACCCGGAGTTGGTCCGTCAGGTGACTACGACCCGGAGTTGGTCCGTCAGGTGACTACGACCCGGAGTTGGTCCGTCAGGTGACCACGACCCGGGGTTGGTCCGTCAGGTGACCACGACCCGGGGTTGGTCCGTCAGGTGACTGCGGCCCGGGGTTGGTCCGTCAGGTGACTGCGGCCCGGGGTTGGTCCGTCAGGTGAAATGTGTCTTGATTGTAGTCTGGGTCTAACTAGTTCTGGCTGTTTGAGATGAATTAATACAGAAAGAAAAAGAGTCCTGAATGGAACCCTTTTCCCTATTTAAAGTAGTGCACTAAATAAGGACGCCATTTTGGATGAAGGCAGAGGAACAGGTGTTTCACCCACAATGATCAGCACTGCAAGTGATAAGGCCTACTAGTAGTGGTGTGTGTGTGTGTGTGTGTGTGTGTGTGTGTGTGTGTGTGTTAGGGGTGGGTGGGTGGTATCCAGATGTTTATACCATTTCTGTACCATACCTGGGGGAAAACATACTTCCGGTAATTTGTAGTTTGTTTTATGACTCACACAACCGTCTAGGCAACAGAGATCTTGATCCTGGAGGGGATTGAATGTTTCTGCTGTATACCTCGTTTCTGACTTGTGGCCAGTGAGCTACATCCAGCCTCAACAGTCTTTTCAGCCGTCCCGTGAACAGGAGGTCTCTAGGACAGGTAACCAAAGCTCTGTCCTGGTATCTGTCTGACCAGGAGGTCTCTAGGACAGGTAACCAAAACTCTGTCCTGGTATCTGTTTGAACAGGAGGTCTCTAGGACAGGTAACCAAAGCTCTGTCCTGGTATCTGTTTGAACAGGAGGTCTCTAGGACAGGTACCAAAGCTCTGTCCTGGTATCTGTCTGACCAGGAGGTCTCTAGGACAGGTAACCAAAACTCTGTCCTGGTATCTGTTTGAACAGGAGGTCTCTAGGACAGGTAACCAAAGCTCTGTCCTGGTATCTGTCTGAACAGGAGGTCTCTAGGACAGGTAACCAAAGCTCTGTCCTGGTATCTGTTTGAACAGGAGGTCTCTAGGACAGGTAACCAAAACTCTGTCCTGGTATCTGTTTGAACAGGAGGTCTCTAGGACAGGTAACCAAAGCTCTGTCCTGGTATCTGTCTGACCAGGAGGTCTCTAGGACAGGTAACCAAAACTCTGTCCTGGTATCTGTTTGAACAGGAGGTCTCTAGGACAGGTAACCAAAGCTCTGTCCTGGTATCTGTCTGAACAGGAGGTCTCTAGGACAGGTAACCAAAGCTCTGTCCTGGTATCTGTTTGAACAGGAGGTCTCTAGGACAGGAAACCAAAGCTCTGTCCTGGTATCTGTTTGAACAGGAGGTCTCTAGGACAGGTAACCAAAGCTCTGTCCTGGTATCTGTCTGAACAGGAGGTCTCTAGGACAGGTAACCAAAGCTCTGTCCTGGTATCTGTCTGAAAAGGAGGTCTCTAGGACAGGTAACCAAAGCTCTGTCCTGGTATCTGTTTGAACAGGAGGTCTCTAGGACAGGTAACCAAAACTCTGTCCTGGTATCTGTTTGAACAGGAGGTCTCTAGGACAGGTAACCAAAACTCTGTCCTGGTATCTGTCTGAACAGGTCGTCATTTTCCAGGATGCAGGGGTTTCGGCCTGGTCTTGACCTCGTCTATGACAACTTGCATCTCCTTGTCAGTGGCTTGAGCATCTGCAGTCTCTGACGAATCAGCTGGAAGGTTGGTTGGATAGTCTCACTCCTTATACAGGCAGCAGCTATCGAGTCAGGTGGTGAGAGAGAGCAGGACAAGGCATCAGGTACAGTGTTGGGCTTTCCCTTCCTGTGGACCACATTGAAGTCAGTCTTGCAGCCGGATTGACCCATCCGGGGTGCCATTTTCTGTAACAAACCTGAGTCAACCACACAACCTTGTCAGAAATAAAGATTAGGAAACGTGTTCAGTGCAATGGTGTATTGACAGGAAAAAACAAAAATGGGGCTCAGCATAAAAACAACAGAATAATAATTCAATGATCAACAACAAATGAGTCAACATCACTGTTAGAAAGCTAAGTCCTACCAGCACCTCTGGTTAAACCTTTCAGTCCTGGTATGAAATTCCAAGTCCAAAGTTATCCAAAGAAATAAGGCCGAAAAAAGCCAACAAAAAGGAAACTCTCCAACAGAATCCAGATGCAAAATAAATATTCCAACAGAAAAGGTCAAGGTCCAAGTGAAGAGGACGTCTGAACAATTCAATGTCTATATTACCAGTAAAACAGAGGTTTGGCAAGAAAATTGGCCTAAAATCCCCCTTAACACACAGCACAAACATGCTAGCTTCCCCCCACAATGGACTAGCACACAGAAAGAACATGCTAGCTTCCCTCCACAATGGACTAGCACACAGAAAGAACATGCTAGCTTACCCCCACAATGGACTAGCACACAGAAAGAACATGCTAGCTTCCCTCCACAATGGACTAGCACACAGAAAGAACATGCTAGCTTCCCTCCACAATGGACTAGCACACAGAAAGAACATGCTAGCTTCCCTCCACAATGGACTAGCACACAGCAAGAACATGCTAGCTTCCCCCCACAATGGACTAGCACACAGAAAGAACATGCTAGCTTACCCCCACAATGGACTAGCACACAAAGAACATGCTAGCTTCCCTCCACAATTGACTAGCACACAGAAAGAACATGCTAGCTTCCCTCCACAATGGACTAGCACACAGAAAGAACATGCTGGCTTCCCTCCACAATGTACTAGCACACAGAAAGAACATGCTAGCTTCCCTCCACAATGGACTAGCACACAGCAAGAACATGCTAGCTTCCCTCCACAATGGACTAGCACACAGAAAGAACACGCTAGCTTCCCTCCACAATGGACTAGCACACAGAAAGAACATGCTAGCTTCCCTCCACAATGGACTAGCACACAGAAAGAACATGCTAGCTTCCCTCCACAATGGACTAGCACACAGCAAGAACATGCTAGCTTCCCCCCACAATGGACTAGCACACAGAAAGAACATGCTAGCTTCCCCCCACAATGGACTAGCACACAGAAAGAACATGCTAGCTTCCCTCCACAATGGACTAGCACACAGAAAGAACATGCTTGCTTCCCCCCCACAATGGACTAGCACACAGAAAGAACATGCTAGCTTCCCCCCACAATGGACTAGCACACAGAAAGAACATGCTAGCTTCCCTCCACAATGGACTAGCACACAGCAAGAACATGCTAGCTTCCCCCCACAATGGACTAGCACACAGCAAGAACATGCTAGCTTCCCCCCACAATGGACTAGCACACAGAAAGAACATGCTAGCTTCCCTCCACAATGGACTAGCACACAGAACATGCTAGCTTCCCTCCACAATGGACTCGCACACAGAAAGAACATGCTAGCTTTTTTGTCCCATGACCCCATTTTAATATTTGAAAATGTAATTATAGCTTATGTTTACTCCCTCCCTGGCTAGTGGATTCAGTCTGAGTCGTCTAACCCAGCTGGTTCTATCCTCCCTCCCTGCCCAATGCAGGTAGATGTAGGTATTGGCTAGTGGATTCAGGCTGAGTCTAACCCAGCTGGTTCTATCCTCCCTCCCTGCCTAGTAGATTCAGGCTGAGTCTAACCCAGCTGGTTCTATCCCTCCCTCCCTGCCTAGTGGATTCAGGCTGAGTCTAACCCAGCTGGTTCTATCCCTCCCTCCCTGCCTAGTGGATTCAGGCTGAGTCTAACCCAGCTGGTTCTATCCTCCCTCCCTGGCTAGTGGATTGAGGCTGAGTCTAACCCAGCTGGTTCTATCCTCCCTCCCTGCCTAGTGGATTCAGGCTGAGTCTAACCCAGCTGGTTCTATCCTCCCTTCCTGCCCAATGCAGGTAGATGTAGGTATTGGCTAGTGGATTCAGGCTGAGTCTAACCCAGCTGGTTCTATCCTCCTTCCCTGCCTAGTAGATTCAGGCTGAGTCTAACCCAGCTGGTTCTATCCCTCCCTCCCTGCCTAGTGGATTCAGGCTGAGTCTAACCCAGCTGGTTCTATCCTCCCTCCCTGGCTAGTAGATTCAGGCTGAGTCTAACCCAGCTGGTTCTATCCCTCCCTCCCTGCCTAGTGGATTCAGGCTGAGTCTAACCCAGCTGGTTCTATCCTCCCTCCCTGCCTAGTGGATTCAGGCTGAGTCTAACCCAGCTGGTTCTATCCTCCCTCCCTGCCTAGTGGATTCAGGCTGAGTCTAACCCAGCTGGTTCTATCCCTCCCTCCCTGCCTAGTGGATTCAGGCTGAGTCTAACCCAGCTGGTTCTATCCTCCCTCCCTGCCTAGTGGATTCAGGCTGAGTCTAACCCAGCTGGTTCTATCCTCCCTCCCTGCCCAATGCAGGTAGATGTAGGTATTGGCGTGTAAGAATGTATATTTCACCCGCCACATTGGCGGAAGGTCAATTTTCCCTCACCAACTTTAAACATCAGCTATCTGAGCAGCTAACCGATCGCTGCAGCTGTACGTAGTCCATCTGTAAATAGCCCACTCAATCTACCTACCTCATCCCCATACTGTTTTTTATTTGATTTACTTTTCTGCTCTTTTGTACACCAGTATCTCTACCTGCACATCATCATCTGCTCATTTATCACTCCAGTGTTAATCTGCTAAATTGTAATGATTCGCTCCTATGGTCTATTTATTGCCTACCTCATCATGCCTTTTGTTTATTGTGTTATTGACTTGTTAATTGTTTACTCCATGTGTAACTGTGTTGTTGTCTGTTCACACTGCTATGCTTTATCTTGGCCAGGTCGCAGTTGTGAGAACTTGTTCTCAACTAGCCTACCTGGTTAAATAAAGGTGAAATAATATATATATATTTTTTGTAGGACATTACATTGGAGGATAAAAATAGTAATAAGTGAAGTATGAGTTAGGCTTAGAATCATTCTGCTTTTTTCAAAGTGTTTATTTATTATTATTATTATTTTTTACCTTTTATTTAACTAGGCAAGTCGGTTAAGAACAAATTCTTATTTTCAATGACGGCCTAGGAACAGTGGGTTAACTGCCTGTTCAGGGGCAGAACGACAGATTTGTACCTTGTCAGCTCAGGGGTTTGAACTTGCAACCTTCCGGTTACTAGTCCAATGCTCTAACCACTAGGCTACCCAAAGGCCAAGGTTTTGTTTCCTCATGGAGGAAGTCTGCCTAGGACCAGAGCTGTGTTAAATGGGTGCTGATAGATCCCTCCTCATGGAGGAAGTCTGCCCAGGACCAGAGCTGTGTTAAATGGGTGCTGATAGATCCCTCCTCACGGAGGAAGTCTGCCCAGGACCAGAGCTGTGTTAAATGGGTGCTGATAGATCCCTCCTCATGGAGGAAGTCTGCCCAGGACCAGAGCTGTGTTAAATGGGTGCTGATAGATCCCTCCTCACGGAGGGAGTCTGCCCAGGACCAGAGCTGTGTTAAATGGGTGCTGATAGATCCCTCCTCATGGAGGAAGTCTGCCTAGGACCAGAGCTGTGTTAAATGGGTGCTGATAGATCCCTCCTCATGGAGGAAGTCTGCCCAGGACCAGAGCTGTGTTAAATGGGTGCTGATAGATCCCTCCTCATGGAGGAAGTCTGCCTAGGACCAGAGCTGTGTTAAATGGGTGCTGATAGATCCCTCCTCATGGAGGAAGTCTGCCCAGGACCAGAGCTGTGTTAAATGGGTGCTGATAGATCCCTCCTCATGGAGGAAGTCTGCCCAGGACCAGAGCTGTGTTAAATGGGTGCTGATAGATCCCTCCTCATGGAGGAAGTCTGCCTAGGACCAGAGCTGTGTTAAATGGGTGCTGATAGATCCCTCCTCATGGAGGAAGTCTGCCCAGGACCAGAGCTGTGTTAAATGGGTGCTGATAGATCCCTCCTCATGGAGGAAGTCTGCCTAGGACCAGAGCTGTGTTAAATGGGTGCTGATAGATCCCTCCTCATGGAGGAAGTCTGCCCAGGACCAGAGCTGTGTTAAATGGGTGCTGATAGATCCCTCCTCATGGAGGAAGTCTGCCCAGGACCAGAGCTGTGTTAAATGGGTGCTGATAGATCCCTCCTCACGGAGGAAGTCTGCCCAGGACCAGAGCAGTGTTAAATGGGTGCTGATAGATCCCTCCTCATGGAGGAAGTCTGCCCAGGACCAGAGCTGTGTTAAATGGGTGCTGATAGATCCCTCCTCATGGAGGAAGTCTGCCCAGGACCAGAGCTGTGTTAAATGGGTGCTGATAGATCCCTCCTCATGGAGGAAGTCTGCCCAGGACCAGAGCTGTGTTAAATGGGTGCTGATAGATCCCTGGAGCTGTGTAACATGATGAGTAGGGAGCTAACAACACAGCCAGACAGCTCTAGTAATGAATCAGGAAGTGGACAGACTGCTCTAGTAATGAATCAGGAAGTGGACAGACGGCTCTAGTAATGAATCAGGAAGTGGAGCTGTGTGACATGATGAGTAGGGAGCTAACAACACAGCCAGACAGCTCTAGTAATGAATCAGGAAATGGACAGACAGCTCTAGTAATGAATCAGGAAGTGGAGCTGTGTGACATGATGAGTAGGGAGCTAACAACACAGCCAGACATCTCTAGTAATGAATCAGGAAGTGGACAGACAGCTCTAGTAATGAATCAGGAAGTGGACAGACAGCTCTAGTAATGAATCAGGAAGTGGACAGACAGCTCTAGTAATGAATCAGGAAGTGGACAGACAGCTCTAGTAATGAATCAGGAAGTGGACAGACGGCTCTAGTAATGAATCAGGAAGTGGACAGACAGCTCTAGTAATGAATCAGGAAGTGGACAGACGGCTCTAGTAATGGATCAGGAAGTGGACAGACGGCTCTAGTAATGAATCAGGAAGTGGACAGACAGCTCTAGTAATGAATCAGGAAGTGGACAGACAGCTCTAGTAATGAATCAGGAAGTGGACAGACGGCTCTAGTAATGGATCAGGAAGTGGACAGACAGCTCTAGTAATGAATCAGGAAGTGGAGCTGTGTGACATGATGAGTAGGGAGCTAACAACACAGCCAGACATCTCTAGTAATGAATCAGGAAGTGGACAGACAGCTCTAGTAATGAATCAGGAAGTGGACAGACAGCTCTAGTAATGAATCAGGAAGTGGACAGACAGCTCTAGTAATGAATCAGGAAGTGGACAGACAGCTCTAGTAATGAATCAGGAAGTGGACAGACGGCTCTAGTAATGAATCAGGAAGTGGACAGACAGCTCTAGTAATGAATCAGGAAGTGGACAGACGGCTCTAGTAATGAATCAGGAAGTGGACAGACAGCTCTAGTAATGAATCAGGAAGTGGACAGACGGCTCTAGTAATGAATCAGGAAGTGGACAGACCGCTCTAGTAATGAATCAGGAAGTGGACAGACGGCTCTAGTAATGGATCAGGAAGTGGACAGACGCCTCTAGTAATGAATCAGGAAGTGGACAGACAGCTCTAGTAATGAATCAGGAAGTGGACAGACAGCTCTAGTAATGAATCAGGAAGTGGACAGACAGCTCTAGTAATGAATCAGGAAGTGGACAGACAGCTCTAGTAATGAATCAGGAAGTGGAGCAGGCTCTAGTAATGAATCAGGAAGTGGAAAGACAGCTCTAGTAATGAATCAGGAAGTGGAAAGACAGCTCTAGTAATGAATCAGGAAGTGGACAGACAGCTCTAGTAATGAATCAGGAAGTGGACAGACAGCTCTAGTAATGAATCAGGAAGTGGACAGACAGCTCTAGTAATGGATCAGGAAGTGGAGCAGGCTCTAGTAATGGATCAGGAAGTGGACAGACAGCTCTAGTAATGAATCAGGAAGTGGACAGACAGCTCTAGTAATGGATCAGGAAGTGGAGCAGGCTCTAGTAATGAATCAGGAAGTGGACAGACAGCTCTAGTAATGAATCAGGAAGTGGAGCAGGCTCTAGTAATGGATCAGGAAGTGGAGCAGGCTCTAGTAATGAATCAGGAAGTGGAGCAGGCTCTAGTAATGAATCAGGAAGTGGACAGACAGCTCTAGTAATGAATCAGGAAGTGGAGCAGGCTCTTTGTAATGGTTCAGGAAGTGGAGCTGATGACAGAGTTGATCATCTCAATCACCTGAGATGCATTTGGAAGTGGAGCAGGCTCTAGTATCAAACCAGGAATAAATAAAACATATATAATGTTTGGAGCAGGCTCTATACTGGAAGTGGAACGTTATGCAAAAATCATTAAAAGGCCAGACAGAAAATATTTGCACAAGACAGCTCTAATATCACACAGTCAAACTGGAGCAGGCTCTTTAAGTCTTGGTTCTGCAAAGAGGCTGTTACTAAACATTGATCATCTCAATCACCTGTTGATGGATGGGGCTGAAGTTTTGGAAAATTCTGTTTTCAAACCTGGGCAAATAAATTGAACATGGGGCTATGTTTCGGTATACTGTGCAACGTTATGCAAAAAAATCATTAAAATCCAGACAGAAAATATTTGCACAAGAAGCAATTGATGGATGGGGCAAACTTGGTCGTTTTGTAGTTAAGTTTTTCACAACCTGGGCAACGGTTGATGGATGGGGCTTGTTGGGTTTTGGAGTTGGGCCTGTTTTCAACCTGGGCAACGGTTGATGGATGGGGCTTGGTTGGGTTTTGGAGTTGGGCCTGTTTTCACAACCTGGGCAACGGTTGATGGATGGGGCTTGGTTGGGTTTTGGAGTTGGGCCTGTTTTCACAACCTGGGCAACGGTTGATGGATGGGGCTTGGTTGGGTTTTGGAGTTGGGCCTGTTTTCACAACCTGGGCATTTGTGTGGCTGTCATTTTGAGGTCCTTGCTGCAGGGGTGGGGGTCCTGATCTGGGTTGGATTATGTAGGGGTGGGGGTCCTGATCTGGGTTGGATTATGTAGGGGTGGGGGTCCTGATCTGGGTTGGATTATGTAGGGGTGGGGGTCCTGATCTGGGTTGGATTATGTAGGGTGTTTGTGTGCCTGTCTGTCTGTCTCGCTCGCTGTCTCTCTGCCTCAGGCTCTGTCTCTCCGTCTCAGCCTCACCTGTGTGTGTTTCTGTTCGTTAGTGTTACCTGTCTCTCTGTCTCAACCTCACCTGTGTGTGTTTCTGTTCGTTAGTGTTACCTGTCTCTCTGTCTCAGCCTCACCTGTGTGTGTTTCTGTTCGTTAGTGTTACCTGTCTCTCTGTCTCAGCCTCACCTGTGTGTGTTTCTGTTCGTTAGTGTTACCTGTCTCTCTGTCTCAACCTCACCTGTGTGTGTTTCTGTTCGTTAGTGTTACCTGTCTCTCTGTCTCAGCCTCACCTGTGTGTGTTTCTGTTCGTTAGTGTTACCTGTCTCTCTGTCTCAGCCTCACCTGTGTGTGTTTCTGTTCGTTAGTGTTACCTGTCTCTCTGTCTCAGCCTCACCTGTGTGTGTTTCTGTTCGTTAGTGTTACCGGTCTCTGTTACAGCATGTTACCTCTGTCCTTCCAGAGTGTGCCATGGCGGCTGGTGTTAGCCTGCTGACTGATGTGCCCTACTCTTCCTCTGGGGACCTCAACACAGGCAACAGCATGAACACAGGTAGGTGTTACTATTCTACAGTAGTAATGTGTCTATCGTGTTTGTCGTTACTCCATGTGTTATTTCATAGTTTTGATTTCTTCAATATTTAAAACATGAAGAGAAACCCTGGAATGTAGTAGTTGTTCTAAAAGTTATGACCGGTGGTGTATTTTTGACTTTTGCTCCAGCAATACGGTGCATTAAAAAAACGAAAAAACATATTTACCTGGGTGGAGAGGAAACCCTAGGAACCTCAAGGGTTAACCAATTCTGTCAACAGGTTAGGCAATTCAACATCAAAGTTAGAAAAAGATGGACGTTTATGAATGTGGAGATCTACGGGTCTTTAGTGAAGTCCAGCCAACCTATAGATACAGCATGCAGTGATGAGTATCAACACTGTCACCTGTAACAAAACGAAGGGCACTATGGTAGACGGCATCCAAAGGTTTAAGAGTGGTACAGTAGCAGCTGCACTGATTAATATCCCCATTATAAAGAACAGGTGAAAGGTTGACAGAATAATCTGCTTCATATTGTTGAAAGGCCCAATCTGCTTTGTATTGTTGAAAGGCCCAATCTGCTTCATATTGTTGAAAGGCCCAATCTGCTTCATATTGTTGAAAGGCCCAATCTGCTTCATATTGTTGAAAGGCCCAATCTGCTTCATATTGTTGAAAGGCCCAATCTGCTTCATATTGTTGAAAGGCCCAATCTGCTTCGTATTGTTGAAAGGCCCAATCTGCTTCATATTGTTGAAAGGCCCAATCTGCTTCATATTGTCGAGAGAAAGGCCCAATCTGCTTCGTATTGTTGAAAGGCCCAATCTGCTTCGTATTGTTGAAAGGCCCAATCTGCTTCATATTGTTGAGAGAAAGGCCCAATCTGCTTCATATTGTTGAGAGAAAGGCCCAATCTGCTTCATATTGTTGAGAGAAAGGCCCAATCTGCTTCATATTGTTGAGAGAAAGGCCCAATCTGCTTCATATTGTTGAGAGAAAGGCCCAATCTGCTTCATATTGTTGAAAGGCCCAATCTGCTTCATATTGTTGAAAGGCCCAATCTGCTTCATATTGTTGAGAGAAAGGCCCAATCTGCTTCATATTGTTGAAAGGCCCAATCTGCTTCATATTGTTGAAAGGCCCAATCTGCTTCATATTGTTGAAAGGCCCAATCTGCTTCATATTGTTGAAAGGCCCAATCTGCTTCATATTGTTGAAAGGCCCAATCTGCTTCATATTGTTGAAAGGCCCAATCTGCTTCATATTGTTGAAAGGCCCAATCTGCTTCATATTGTTGAAAGGCCCAATCTGCTTCATATTGTTGAAAGGCCCAATCTGCTTCATATTGTTGAAAGGCCCAATCTGCTTCATATTGTTGAAAGGCCCAATCTGCTTCATATTGTTGAAAGGCCCAATCTGCTTCATATTGTTGAAAGGCCCAATCTGCTTCATATTGTTGAAAGGCCCAATCTGCTTCATATTGTTGAGAGAAAGGCCCAATCTGCTTCATATTGTTGAGAGAAAGGCCCAATCTGCTTCATATTGTTGAAAAAGGCCCAATCTGCAATCTGCTTCATATTGTTGAAAGGCCCAATCTGCTTCATATTGTTGAAAGGCCCAATCTGCTTCATATTGTTGAAAGGCCCAATCTGCTTCATATTGTTGAAAGGCCCAATCTGCTTCATATTGTTGAAAGGCCCAATCTGCTTCATATTGTTGAAAGGCCCAATCTGCTTCATATTGTTGAAAGGCCCAATCTGCTTCATATTGTTGAAAGGCCCAATCTGCTTCATATTGTTTCTGCTTCATATTGTTGAAAGAATCTGCTTCATATTGTTGAAAGGCCCAATCTGCTTCATATTGCTTCATATTGTTGAAAGGCCCAATCTGCTTCATATTGTTGAAAGGCCCAATCTGCTTCATATTGTTGAAAGGCCCAATCTGCTTCATATTGTTGAAAGGCCCAATCTGCTTCATATTGTTGAAAGGCCCAATCTGCTTCATATTGTTGAAAGGCCCAATCTGCTTCATATTGTTGAAAGGCCCAATCTGCTTCATATTGTTGAAAGGCCCAATCTGCTTCATATTGTTGAAAGGCCCAATCTGCTTCATATTGTTGAAAGGCCCAATCTGCTTCATATTGTTGAAAGGCCCAATCTGCTTCATATTGTTGAAAGGCCCAATCTGCTTCATATTGTTGAAAGGCCCAATCTGCTTCATATTGTTGAAAGGCCCAATATTGTTGAAAGGCCCAATCTGCTTCATATTGTTGAAAGGCCCAATCTGCTTCATATTGTTGAAAGGCCCAATCTGCTTCATATTGTTGAAAGGCCCAATCTGCTTCATATTGTTGAAAGGCCCAATCTGCTTCATATTGTTGAAAGGCCCAATCTGCTTCATATTGTTGAAAGGCCCAATCTGCTTCATATTGTTGAAAAGGCCCAATCTGCTTCATATTGTTGAAAGGCCCAATCTGCTTCATATTGTTGATATTGTTGAAAGGCCCAATCTGCTTCATATTGTTGAAAGGCCCAATCTGCTTCATATTGTTGAAAGGCCCAATCTGCTTCATATTGTTGAAAGGCCCAATCTGCTTCATATTGTTGCCCAATCTGCTTCATATTGTTGAAAGGCCCAATCTGCTTCAAAAGGCCCAATCTGCTTCATATTGTTGAAAGGCCCAATCTGCTTCATATTGTTGAAAGGCCCAATCTGCTTCATATTGTTGAAAGGCCCAATCTGCTTCATATTGTTGAGAGAAAGGCCCAATCTGCTTCATATTGTTGAGAGAAAGGCCCAATCTGCTTCATATTGTTGAGAGAAAGGCCCAATCTGCTTCATATTGTTGAGAGAAAGGCCCAATCTGCTTCATATTGTTGAAAGGCCCAATCTGCTTCATATTGTTGAAAGGCCCAATCTGCTTCATATTGTTGAAAGGCCCAATCTGCTTCATATTGTTGAAAGAAAGGCCCAATCTGCTTCATATTGTTGAAAGGCCCAATCTGCTTCATATTGTTGAAAGAAAGGCCCAATCTGCTTCATATTGTTGAAAGAAAGGCCCAATCTGCTTCATATTGTTGAAAGAAAGGCCCAATCTGCTTCATATTGTCGAAAGAAAGGCCCAATCTGCTTCATATTGTCGAAAGAAAGGCCCAATCTGCTTCATATTGTCGAGAGAAAGGCCCAATCTGCTTCATATTGTTGAAAGGCCCAATCTGCTTCATATTGTTGAAAGGCCCAATCTGCTTCATATTGTTGAAAGGCCCAATCTGCTTCATATTGTCGAGAGAAAGGCCCAATCTGCTTCATATTGTTGAAAGGCCCAATCTGCTTCATATTGTTGAAAGGCCCAATCTGCTTCATATTGTTGAAAGGCCCAATCTGCTTCATATTGTTGAAAATCTGCTTCATATTGTTGAAAGGCCCAATCTGCTTCATATTGTTGAAAGGCCCAATCTGCTTCATATTGTTGAAAGAAAGGCCCAATCTGCTTCATATTGTTGAAAGAAAGGCCCAATCTGCTTCATATTGTTGAAAGAAATATTGTTGAAAGAAAGGCCCAATCTGCTTCATATTGTTGAAAGGCCCAATCTGCTTCATATTGTCGAGAGAAAGGCCCAATCTGCTTCATATTGTTGAAAGGCCCAATCTGCTTCATATTGTTGAAAAAGGCCCAATCTGCTTCATATTGTTGAAAAGGCCCAATCTGCTTCATATTGTTGAAAGGCCCAATCTGCTTCATATTGTTGAGAGAAAGGCCCAATCTGCTTCATATTGTTGAAAGGCCCAATCTGCTTCATATTGTTGAAAGGCCCAATCTGCTTCATATTGTTGAAAGGCCCAATCTGCTTCATATTGTTGAGAGAAAGGCCCAATCTGCTTCATATTGTTGAAAGGCCCAATCTGCTTCATATTGTTGAAAGGCCCAATCTGCTTCATATTGTTGAAAGACCCGATCTGCTTCATATTGTCGAGAGAAAGGCCCGATCTGCTTCATATTGTTGAAAGGCCCAATCTGCTTCATATTGTTGAAAGGCCCAATCTGCTTCATATTGTTGAAAGGCCCAATCTGCTTCATATTGTTGAAAGGCCCAATCTGCTTCATATTGTTGAAAGGCCCAATCTGCTTCATATTGTCGAGAGAAAGGCCCAATCTGCTTCATATTGTTGAAAGGCCCAATCTGCTTCATATTGTTGAAAGGCCCAATCTGCTTCATATTGTTGAAAGGCCCAATCTGCTTCATATTGTTGAAAGGCCCAATCTGCTTCATATTGTTGAAAGGCCCAATCTGCTTCATATTGTTGAAAGAAAGGCCCAATCTGCTTCATATTGTTGAAAGAAAGGCCCAATCTGCTTCATATTGTTGAAAGAAAGGCCCAATCTGCTTCATATTGTTGAAAGGCCCAATCTGCTTCATATTGTCGAGAGAAAGGCCCAATCTGCTTCATATTGTTGAAAGGCCCAATCTGCTTCATATTGTTGAAAGGCCCAATCTGCTTCATATTGTTGAAAGACCCGATCTGCTTCATATTGTCGAGAGAAAGGCCCAATCTGCTTCATATTGTCGAGAGAAAGGCCCAATCTGCTTCATATTGTTGAAAGGCCCAATCTGCTTCATATTGTTGAAAGGCCCAATCTGCTTCATATTGTTGAAAGGCCCAATCTGCTTCATATTGTTGAAAGGCCCAATCTGCTTCATATTGTTGAAAGGCCCAATCTGCTTCATATTGTTGAAAGGCCCAATCTGCTTCATATTGTCGAGAGAAAGGCCCAATCTGCTTCATATTGTTGAGAGAAAGGCCCATTCTGCTTCATATTGTTGAGAGAAAGGCCCAATCTGCTTCATATTGTTGAGAGAAAGGCCCAATCTGCTTCATATTGTTGAGAGAAAGGCCCATTCTGCTTCATATTGTTGAGAGAAAGGCCCATTCTGCTTCATATTGTTGAGAGAAAGGCCCAATCTGCTTCATATTGTTGAGAGAAAGGCCCAATCTGCTTCATATTGTTGAGAGAAAGGCCCATTCTGCTTCATATTGTTGAGAGAAAGGCCCATTCTGCTTCGTGTTGTTGAGAGAAAGGCCCAATCTGCTTCATATTGTTGAAAGGCCCAATCTGCTTCATATTGTTGAAAGGCCCATTCTGCTTCATATTGTTGAGAGAAAGGCCCAATCTGCTTCATATTGTTGAGAGAAAGGCCCAATCTGCTTCATATTGTTGAGAGAAAGGCCCAATCTGCTTCATATTGTTGAGAGAAAGGCCCAATCTGCTTCATATTGTTGAAAGGCCCAATCTGCTTCATATTGTTGAGAGAAAGGCCCAATCTGCTTCATATTGTTGAAAGGCCCAATCTGCTTCATATTGTTGAAAGGCCCAATCTGCTTCATATTGTTGAAAGGCCCAATCTGCTTCATATTGTTGAAAGGCCCAATCTGCTTCATATTGTTGAAAGGCCCAATCTGCTTCATATTGTTGAAAGGCCCAATCTGCTTCATATTGTTGAAAGGCCCAATCTGCTTCATATTGTTGAAAGGCCCAATCTGCTTCATATTGTTGAAAGGCCCAATCTGCTTCATATTGTTGAAAGGCCCAATCTGCTTCATATTGTTGAAAGGCCCAATCTGCTTCATATTGTTGAAAGGCCCAATCTGCTTCATATTGTTGAAAGGCCCAATCTGCTTCATATTGTTGAAAGGCCCAATCTGCTTCATATTGTTGAGAGAAAGGCCCAATCTGCTTCATATTGTTGAGAGAAAGGCCCAATCTGCTTCATATTGTTGAGAGAAAGGCCCAATCTGCTTCATATTGTTGAAAGGCCCAATCTGCTTCGTATTGTTGAAAGGCCCAATCTGCTTCGTATTGTTGAAAGGCCCAATCTGCTTCGTATTGTTGAAAGACCCAATCTGCTTCATATTGTTGAAAGGCCCAATCTGCTTGACTCAGTACTTTGTTGAAGAACCTTTGGCAGCGATTACAGCCTCGAGTCTTCTTGGGTGCGACACTACAAGCTTGGCACACTACCTAGCATCACTACTCTGGCCTAGAATATGTGGACAACTATAAATACCTAGGTGTCTGGTTAGACTGTAAAGTCTCCTTCCAGACTGGTATCAAACATCTCCAATCCAAAATTAAATCTAGAATAGGCTTCCTATTCCGCAACAAAGCCTCCTTCACTCACGCTGCCAAACATACCCTAGTAAAACTGACCATCCTACTGATATTTGATTTCGCCGATGTCATTTACAAAATAGCTACTACTCTAGCTAATACTCTACTCAGCAAACTGGATGCAGTCTATCACAGTGCCATCCGTTTTGTCACCAAAGCCCCATATACTACCCACCACTGTGACCTGTATGCTCTCGTTGGCTGGCCCTCGCTACATATTCGTCGCCTGACCCAGTGGCTCCAGGTCATCTATAAGTCTGTGCTAGGTAAAGTCCCGCCTTATCTCAGCTCACTGGTCACCATAGCAACACCCACCCATAGCACACGCTCCAGCAGGTATATCTCACTGGTCATCCCCAAAGCCAACACCTCATTTGGCCGCCTTTCCTTCCAGTTCTCTGCTGCCAGTGACTGGAACAAATTGCAAAAATCACTGAAGCTGGAGACTTTTATTTCTCTCACTAACTTTAAACATCAACTATCTGAGCAGCTAACCCGATCACTGCAGCTGTACATAGTCCATCTGTAAATCGCCCACCCAATCTACCTACCTCATCCCCAAACTGTTTTTATTTTATTTACTTTTCTGCTCTTTTTCACACCAGTATCTCTACCTGTACATGACCATCTGATCATTAATCACTCTAGTGTTAATCTGCAAAATTGTAATTACTTCGCTACTATGGCCTATTTATTGCCTTGCCACCTCATGCCATTTGCACACACTGTATATAGACTTTTTTTCCCTATTGTGTTATTGACTACGTTTGTTTACTCCATGTGTAACTCTGTGTTGTTGTTTACTCCATGTGTAACTCTGTGTTGTTGTTTACTCCATGTGTAACTCTGTGTTGTTTGTTGCACTGCTTTGCTTTATCTTGGCCAGGTAGCAGTTGTAAATGAGAAGTTGTTCTCAACTGGCCTACCTGGTTAAATAAAGGTGTTCTCAACTGGCCTACCTGGTTAAATAAAGGTGTTCTCAACTAGCCTACCTGTTTAAATAAAGGTGTTCTCAACTAGCCTACCTGGTTAAATAAAGGTGTTCTCAACTGGCCTACCTGGTTAAATAAAGGTGTTCTCAACTAGCCTACCTGGTTAAATAAAGGTGTTCTCAACTAGCCTACCTGGTTAAATAAAGGTGTTCTCAACTGGCCTACCTGGTTAAATAAAGGTGTTCTCAACTAGCCTACCTGGTTAAATAAAGGTGTTCTCAACTAGCCTACCTGGTTAAATAAAGGTGTTCTCAACTAGCCTACCTGGTTAAATAAAGGTGTTCTCAACTAGCCTACCTGGTTAAATAAAGGTGTTCTCAACTAGCCTACCTGGTTAAATAAAGGTGTTCTCAACTAGCCTACCTGGTTAAATAAAGGTGTTCTCAACTAGCCTACCTGGTTAAATAAAGGTGTTCTCAACTGGCCTACCTGGTTAAATAAAGGTGTTCTAAAGGTGTTCTCAACTGGCCTACCTGGTTAAATAAAGGTGTTCTCAACTAGCCTACCTGGTTAAATAAAGGTGTTCTCAACTGGCCTACCTGGTTAAATAAAGGTGTTCTCAACTGGCCTACCTGGTTAAATAAAGGTGTTCTCAACTGGCCTACCTGGTTAAATAAAGGTGTTCTCAACGTGCCTACCTGGTTAAATAAAGGTGGAATAAGACATCTGCATTTGACTAGTTAATTTTTCTCTCTATGTCCGGGCTCTGGCTGGGCCCCTCAAGGATATTCAGAGACTTGTCCCGAAGCCACTCCTGCGTTGTCTTGGCTGTGTGCTTAGGGTCATTGTCCTGATGGAAGGTGAACCTTCACCCCAGTCTGAGATCCTGAGCGCTCTGGAGCAGGTTTTCATCAAGGATCTCTCTGTACTTTGCTCCGTTCATCTTTTCCTAAATCCTGACCAATCCTTGCCACTGAAAAACATCCCCACAGCATGATTCTCTGTCTCTGTCTGTCTCTCTGATTTCAATTCAATTTAAGGGGCTTTATTGGCATGGGAAACATGTGTTAACGTGTGTATATATATATATGTATGTACAGTGTTGTAACAATGTACAAATGGTTAAAGTACACAAGGGAAAATAAATGAGCATAAATATGGGTTGTATTTACAATGGTGTTTGTTCTTCACTGGTTGCCCTTTTCTTGTGGCAACAGGTCTGTCTCTCTCTCTCTGATCTCTGGAGGTTTGATCTGCAGCCTCTCTCTCTCTCTCTCTCGTTATAACTCTCTGATCTCTGGAGGTTTGATCTGCAGCCTCTCTCTCTCCCTCTCTCTCTCTCGTTATAACTCTCTGATCTCTGGAGGTTTGAACAGCAGCCTCTCTATCAGAACAACATCTCTTTGTGTTCTTCTGTTACATAAACCACTCTTATTGTTGTTGAGATGTAAACACTAGAATAACAGCTTCATTCCAAACCCATTGTGTTTAGTCGCTGAGGGCGGCCCCAAATGAGACCTATTACCTATGTAGTGCACTACTTTTGACCCCAAATGGGACCTATTCCCTATGTAGTGCACTACTTTAGACCAGATCCCTGTGATGGGAGTACTCCATCACCACTGTCACTCCATAATGAACACAGCAACATACCGGCTCCCACCCACTGAGGATTTAGGAGTGAGTTGGTTGTCATGGGGACAGTCACTGTGTGATGAAAGTAATGATGGATTGTATTGGCCTCTCTTTGTGCCAGCGGGCTACTGTACTGCGACGAGTCACTGGAGGGGGGCTGGTTAGACAGGGCAGAGAGAGAGGGGCTGGTTAGACAGGGCAGGGAGAGAGAGGGGGGCTGGTTAGACAGGGCAGGGAGAGAGAGGGGGCTGGTTAGACAGGGCAGAGAGAGGGGGCTGGTTAGACAGGGCAGGGAGAGAGAGGGGGCTGGTTAGACAGGGCAGGGGAGAGAGGGGGGCTGGTTAGACAGGGCAGGGAGAGAGAGGGGCTGGTTAGACAGGGCAGGGAGAGAGGGGGCTGGTTAGAGGGCAGGGAGAGAGGGGGGCTGGTTAGACAGGGCAGGGAGAGAGAGGGGGCTGGTTAGACAGGGCAGGGAGAGAGAGGGGGCTGGTTAGACAGGGGAGGGAGGGGGCTGGTTAGACAGGGCAGGGAGAGAGAGGGGGGCTGGTTAGACAGGGCAGGGAGAGAGAGGGGGGCTGGTTAGACAGGGCAGGTGACCCCATAACTCTCCTCTATCGTTCCCCAAGGTGACCCCATAACTCTCCTCTATCGTTCCCCAAGGTGACCCCATAACTCTCCTCTATCGTTCCCCAAGGTGACCCCATAACTCTCCTCTATCGTTCCCCAAGGTGACCCCATAACTCTCCTCTATCGTTGACCCCATAACACTCCAAGGTGACCCCATAACTCTCCTCTATCGTTCCCCAAGGTGACCCCATAACCCCTCTATCGTTCCCCAAGGTGACCCCATAACTCTCCTCTATCGTTCCCCAAGGTGACCCCATAACTCTCCTCTATCGTTCCCCAAGGTGACCCCATAACTCTCCTCTATCGTTCCCCAAGGTGACCCCATAACTCTCCTCTATCGTTCCCCAAGGTGACCCCATAACTCTCCTCTATCGTTCCCCAAGGTGACCCCATAACTCTCCTCTATCGTTCCCCAAGGTGACCCCATAACACTCTCCTCTATCGTTCCCCAAGGTGACCCCATAACTCTCCTCTATCGTTCCCCAAGGTGACCCCATAACTCTCCTCTATCGTTCCCCAAGGTGACCCCATAACTCTCCTCTATCGTTCCCCAAGGTGACCCCATAACTCTCCTCTATCGTTCCCCAAGGTGACCCCATAACTCTCCTCTATCGTTCCCCAAGGTGACCCCATAACTCTCCTCTATCGTTCCCCAAGGTGACCCCATAACTCTCTCTATCGTTCCCCAAGGTGACCCCATAACTCTCCTCTATCGTTCCCCAAGGTGACCCCATAACTCTCCTCTATCGTTCCCCAAGGTGACCCCATAACTCTCCTCTATCGTTCCCCAAGGTGACCCCATAACTCTCCTCTATCGTTCCCCAAGGTGACCCCATAACTCTCCTCTATCGTTCCCCAAGGTGACCCCATAACTCTCCTCTATCGTTCCCCAAGGTGACCCCATAACTCTCCTCTATCGTTCCCAAGGTGACCCCATAACTCTCCTCTATCGTTCCCCAAGGTGACCCCATAACTCTCCTCTATCGTTCCCCAAGGTGACCCCATAACTCTCCTCTATCGTTCCCCAAGGTGACCCCATAACTCTCCTCTATCGTTCCCCAAGGTGACCCCATAACTCTCCTCTATCGCTCCCCAAGGTGACCCCATAACTCTCCTCTATCGTTCCCCAAGGTGACCCCATAACTCTCCTCTATCGTGGTTAGACAGGGCAGGGAGAGAGAGGGGGGCTGGTTAGACAGGGCAGGGAGAGAGAGGGGGGCTGGTTAGACAGGGCAGGGAAAGAGAGGGGCTGGTTAGACAGGGCAGGGAGAGAGAGGGGCTGGTTAGACAGGGCAGGGAGAGAGAGGGGCTGGTTAGGGGGGGAGAGAGGGGGCTGGTTAGACAGGGCAGGGGGAGAGGGGGGCTGGGGGGCAGGGGGAGAGAGGGGCTGGTTAGACAGGGCAGGGAGAGAGAGGGGGCTGGTTAGACAGGGCAGGGAGAGAGGGGGCTGGTTAGACAGGGCAGGGCACTTTGAGGACAGCGGAGCCGCAGGGGGACCTTGAGGACAGCGGAGACGCAGGGGGACCTTGAGGACAGCGGAGACGCATGGGGACCTTGAGGACAGCGGAGACGCATGGGGACCTTGAGGACAGCGGAGACGCATGGGGACCTTGAGGACAGCGGAGACGCATGGGGACCTTGAGGACAGCGGAGACGCATGGGGACCTTGAGGACAGCGGAGACGCATGGGGACCTTGAGGACAGCCGAGCCGCAGGGGGACCTTGAGGACAGGGGGACCTTGAGGACAGGGGGACCTTGAGGACAGGGGGACCTTGAGGACAGAGGAGCCGCAGGGGGACCTTGAGGACAGCGGAGACGCAGGGGGACCTTGAGGACAGCGGAGACGCTGAGGGAACTTGAGGACAGCGGAGACGCAGGGGGACCTTGAGGACAGCGGAGACGCAGGGGGACCTTGAGGACAGCGGAGACGCAGGGGGACCTTGAGGACAGGGGGACCTTGAGGACAGAGGAGACGCAGGGGGACCTTGAGGACAGCGGAGACGCTGAGGGACCTTGAGGACAGCGGAGACGCAGGGGGACCTTGAGGACAGCGGAGACGCTGAGGGAACTTGAGGACAGCGGAGACGCATGGGGACCTTGAGGACAGCGGAGCCACAGGGGGACCTTGAGGACAGGGGGACCTTGAGGACAGGGGGACCTTGAGGACAGGGGGACCTTGAGGACAGAGGAGCCGCAGGGGGACCTTGAGGACAGCGGAGACGCTGAGGGACCTTGAGGACAGCGGAGACGCAGGGGGACCTTGAGGACAGCGGAGACGCAGGGGGACCTTGAGGACAGCGGAGACGCAGGGGGACCTTGAGGACAGCGGAGACGCAGGGGGACCTTGAGGACAGCGGAGACGCAGGGGGACCTTGAGGACAGGGGGACCTTGAGGACAGAGGAGACGCAGGGGGACCTTGAGGACAGCGGAGACGCTGAGGGACCTTGAGGACAGCGGAGAGGGACCTTGAGGACAGGGGACCTTGAGGACAGCGGAGACGCAGGGGGACCTTGAGGACAGCGGAGACGCAGGGGGACCTTGAGGACAGCGGAGACGCTGAGGGACCTTGAGGACAGCGGAGACGCAGGGGGACCTTGAGGACAGGGGGACCTTGAGGACAGAGGAGACGCAGGGGGGACCTTGAGGACAGCGGAGACGCTGAGGGACCTTGAGGACAGCGGAGACGCAGGGGGTCCTTGAGGACAGAGAGAGGCAGACAATCGGGTGGGTCTGCATGCAGCAGGACACATAGGGACTGTCAATGATGTCTCCGCGAGGGAGAGACGGGGTTGTTGAACCTGTCACAGGTTGAGACGCTAAGCTAGACGCTAAGCTAGACGCTGGGTGCCTCACAGATAGCAGAACAGCAGGGAGACAAATAAGAGGTAGAGGGTTAAACGCAGAGACAGGGACAGATATGGCTGAGGAGCCCTCCGATGGCAACACAGGCACCGCCACGGGACCACGCCAATGTAATGACACTGCTAGATCACAATCAAGGCTTCTCTTGCTTTGTACAGATCCACTGCTGGCCGAGCTGGTTCAGATCTGTCTGAACATCTCTCTGTTAACCTGGCTGGTTCAGATCAGTCTGAACATCTCTCTGTTATCCTGGCTCGTTCAGATCTATCTGTCTGAACATCTCTCTGTTAACCTGGCTGGTTCAGACCAGTCTGAACATCTCTCTGTTAACCTGGCTCGTTCAGATCTATCTGTCTGAACATCTCTCTGTTAACCTGGCTGGTTCAGATCAGTCTGAACATCTCTCTGTTAACCTGGCTCGTTCAGATCTATCTGTCTGAACATCTCTCTGTTAACCTGGCTCGTTCAGATCTATCTGTCTGAACATCTCTCTGTTAACCTGGCTGGTTCAGATCTATCTGTCTGAACATCTCTCTGTTAACCTGGCTGGTTCAGATCAGTCTGAACATCTCTGTTAACCTGGCTGGTTCAGATCAGTCTGAACATCTCTCTGTTATCCTGGCTCGTTCAGATCTATCTGTCTGAACATCTCTCTGTTAACCTGGCTGGTTCAGATCTATCTGTCTGAACATCTCTCTGTTAACCTGGCTGGTTCAGATCTATCTGTCTGAACATCTCTCTGTTAACCTGGCTGGTTCAGATCTATCTGTCTGAACATCTCTCTGTTAACCTGGCTGGTTCAGACCTGTCTGAACATCTCTCTGTTAACCTGGCTGGTTCAGATCTCTCTGAACATCTCTCTGTTAACCTGGCTGGTTCAGATCTGTCTGTCTGAACATCTCTCTGTTAACCTGGCTCGTTCAGATATATCTGTCTGAACATCTCTCTGTTAACCTGGCTGGTTCAGATCTATCTGTCTGAACATCTCTCTGTTAACCTGGCTCGTTCAGATCTATCTGTCTGAACATCTCTCTGTTAACCTGGCTGGTTCAGATCTGTCTGAACATCTCTCTGTTAACCTGGCTCGTTCAGATCTATCTGTCTGAACATCTCTCTGTTAACCTGGCTGGTTCAGATCTATCTGTCTGAACATCTCTCTGTTAACCTGGCTGGTTCAGATCTATCTGTCTGAACATCTCTCTGTTAACCTGGCTGGTTCAGATCTGTCTGAACATCTCTCTGTTAACCTGGCTGGTTCAGATCTGTCTGAACATCTCTCTGTTAACCTGGCTGGTTCAGATCTATCTGTCTGAACATCTCTCTGTTAACCTGGCTGGTTCAGACCTGTCTGAACATCTCTCTGTTAACCTGGCTGGTTCAGTTCTGTCTGAACATCTCTCTGTTAACCTGGCTGGTTCAGATCAGTCTGAACATCTCTCTGTTAACCTGGCTGGTTCAGATCTGTCTGAAAATCTCTCTGTTAACCTGGCTGGTTCAGATGTGTCTGTCTGAACATCTCTCTGTTAACCTGGCTCGTTCAGGTCTATCTGTCTGAACATCTCTCTGTTAACCTGGCTGGTTCAGATCTATCTGTCTGAACATCTCTCTGTTAACCTGGCTGGTTCAGATCTATCTGTCTGAACATCTCTCTGTTAACCTGGCTGGTTCAGATCTCTCTGAACATCTCTCTGTTAACCTGGCTGGTTCAGATCTGTCTGTCTGAACATCTCTCTGTTAACCTGGCTCGTTCAGATATATCTGTCTGAACATCTCTCTGTTAACCTGGCTGGTTCAGATCTATCTGTCTGAACATCTCTCTGTTAACCTGGCTCGTTCAGATCTATCTGTCTGAACATCTCTCTGTTAACCTGGCTGGTTCAGATCTGTCTGAACATCTCTCTGTTAACCTGGCTGGTTCGATCTTCAGATCTATCTGTCTGAACATCTCTCTGTTAACCTGGCTGGTTCAGATCTATCTCTCTGAACATCTCTCTCTCTCTGTTAACCTGGCTGGTTCAGATCTGTCTGAACATCTCTCTGTTAACCTGGCTGGTTCAGATCTGTCTGAACATCTCTCTGTTAACCTGGCTGGTTCAGATCTATCTGTCTGAACATCTCTCTGTTAACCTGGCTGGTTCAGACCTGTCTGAACATCTCTCTGTTAACCTGGCTGGTTCAGTTCTGTCTGAACATCTCTCTGTTAACCTGGCTGGTTCAGATCAGTCTGAACATCTCTCTGTTAACCTGGCTGGTTCAGATCTGTCTGAACATCTCTCTGTTAACCTGGCTGGTTCAGATCTGTCTGTCTGAACATCTCTCTGTTAACCTGGCTGGTTCAGGTCTATCTGTCTGAACATCTCTCTGTTAACCTGGCTGGTTCAGATCTATCTGTCTGAACATCTCTCTGTTAACCTGGCTGGTTCAGATCTATCTGTCTGAACATCTCTCTGTTAACCTGGCTGGTTCAGATCTGTCTGAACATCTCTCTGTTAACCTGGCTGGTTCAGATCTGTCTGAACATCTCTCTGTTAACCTGGCTCGTTCAGATCTATCTGTCTGAACATCTCTCTGTTAACCTGGCTCGTTCAGATCTATCTGTCTGAACATCTCTCTGTTAACCTGGCTGGTTCAGATCTATCTGTCTGAACATCTCTCTGTTAACCTGGCTGGTTCAGATCTGTCTGAACATCTCTCTGTTAACCTGGCTGGTTCAGATCTGTCTGAACATCTCTCTGTTAACCTGGCTGGTTCAGATCTGTCTGAACATCTCTCTGTTAACCTGGCTGGTTCAGATCTGTCTGAACATCTCTCTGTTAACCTGGCTGGTTCAGATCTGTCTGAACATCCCTCTGTTAACCTGGCTGGTTCAGATCTGTCTGAACATCTCTCTGTTAACCTGGCTGGTTCAGATCTGTCTGAACATCTCTCTGTTAACCTGGCTGGTTCAGATCTGATCTGTCTGGCTGGTTCAGATCTGTCTGAACATCTCTCTGTTAACCTGGCTGGTTCAGATCTGTCTGAACATCTCTCTGTTAACCTGGCTGGTTCAGATCTGTCTGAACATCTCTCTGTTAACCTGGCTGGTTCAGATCTGAACATCTCTCTGTTAACCTGGCTGGTTCAGATCTGTCTGAACATCTCTCTGTTAACCTGGCTGGTTCAGACCTGTCTGAACATCTCTCTGTTAACCTGGCTGGTTCAGACCTGTCTGAACATCTCTCTGTTAACCTGGCTGGTTCAGATCAGTCTGAACATCTCTCTGTTAACTTGGCTGGTTCAGATCAGTCTGAACATCTCTCTGTTAACCTGGCTCGTTCAGATCTATCTGTCTGAACATCTCTCTGTTAACCTGGCTCGTTCAGATCTATCTGTCTGAACATCTCTCTGTTAACCTGGCTGGTTCAGATCTATCTGTCTGAACATCTCTCTGTTAACCTGGCTGGTTCAGATCTGTCTGAACATCTCTCTGTTAACCTGGCTGGTTCAGATCTGTCTGAACATCTCTCTGTTAACCTGGCTGGTTCAGATCTATCTGTCTGAACATCTCTCTGTTAACCTGGCTGGTTCAGATCTATCTGTCTGAACATCTCTCTGTTAACCTGGCTGGCTGGTTCCTGGCTGGTTCATCTGTCTGAACATCTCTCTGTTAACCTGGCTGGTTCAGATCTGTCTGAACATCTCTCTGTTAACCTGGCTGGTTCAGATCTATCTGTCTGAACATCTCTCTGTTAACCTGGCTGGTTCAGATCTATCTGTCTGAACATCTCTCTGTTAACCTGGCTGGTTCAGATCTGTCTGAACATCTCTCTGTTAACCTGGCTGGTTCAGATCTGTCTGAACATCTCTCTGTTAACCTGGCTGGTTCAGATCTGTCTGAACATCTCTCTGTTAACCTGGCTGGTTCAGATCTGTCTGAACATCTCTCTGTTAACCTGGCTGGTTCAGATCTGTCTGTCTGAACATCTCTCTGTTAACCTGGCTGGTTCAGATCTGTCTGAACATCTCTCTGTTAACCTGGCTGGTTCAGATCTGCCTGTCTGAACATCTCTCTGTTAACCTGGCTGGTTCAGATCTGTCTGAACATCTCTCTGTTAACCTGGCTGGTTCAGATCAGTCTGAACATCTCTCTGTTAACCTGGCTGGTTCAGATCTGTCTGAACATCTCTCTGTTAACCTGGCTGGTTCAGATCTATCTGTCTGAACATCTCTCTGTTAACCTGGCTGGTTCAGATCTGTCTGAACATCTCTCTGTTAACCTGGCTGGTTCAGATCTGTCTGAACATCTCTCTGTTAACCTGGCTGGTTCAGATCTGTCTGAACATCTCTCTGTTAACCTGGCTGGTTCAGATCTGTCTGAACATCTCTCTGTTAACCTGGCTGGTTCAGATCTGTCTGAACATCTCTCTGTTAACCTGGCTGGTTCAGATCTGTCTGAACATCTCTCTGTTAACCTGGCTGGTTCAGATCTGTCTGAACATCTCTCTGTTAACCTGGCTGGTTCAGATCTGTCTGAACATCTCTCTGTTAACCTGGCTGGTTCAGATCTGTCTGAACATCTCTCTGTTAACCTGGCTGGTTCAGATCTGTCTGAACATCTCTCTTTAACCTGGCTGGTTCAGATCTGTCTGAACATCTCTCTGTTAACCTGGCTGGTTCAGATCTGTCTGAACATCTCTCTGTTAACCTGGCTGGTTCAGATCTGTCTGAACATCTCTCTGTTAACCTGGCTGGTTCAGATCTGTCTGAACATCTCTCTGTTAACCTGGCTGGTTCAGATCTGTCTGAACATCTCTCTGTTAACCTGGCTGGTTCAGACCTGTCTGAACATCTCTCTGTTAACCTGGCTGGTTCAGATCAGTCTGAACATCTCTCTGTTAACTTGGCTGGTTCAGATCAGTCTGAACATCTCTCTGTTAACCTGGCTGGATTCAGAACATCTGTTAACCTGAACATCTCTCTGTTAACCTGGCTGGTTCAGATCTATCTGTCTGAACATCTCTCTGTTAACCTGGCTGGTTCAGATCTATCTGTCTGAACATCTCTCTGTTAACCTGGCTGGTTCAGATCTGTCTGAACATCTCTCTGTTAACCTGGCTGGTTCAGATCTATCTGTCTGAACATCTCTCTGTTAACCTGGCTCGTTCAGATCTATTTGTCTGAACGTCTCTCTGTTAACCTGGCTGGTTCAGACCTGTCTGAACATCTCTCTGTTAACCTGGCTGGTTCAGATCAGTCTGAACATCTCTCTGTTAACAGATCAGTCTGAACATCTCTCTGTTAACCTGGCTGGTTCAGATCTGTCTGAACATCTCTCTGTTAACCTGGCTGGTTCAGATCTGTCTGAACATCTCTCTGTTAACCTGGCTGGTTCAGATCTGTCTGAACATCCCTCTGTTAACCTGGCTGGTTCAGATCTGTCTGAACATCTCTCTGTTAACCTGGCTGGTTCAGATCTGTCTGAACATCTCTCTGTTAACCTGGCTGGTTCAGACCTGTCTGAACATCTCTCTGTTAACCTGGCTGGTTCAGACCTGTCTGAACATCTCTCTGTTAACCTGGCTGGTTCAGATCAGTCTGAACATCTCTCTGTTAACTTGGCTGGTTCAGATCAGTCTGAACATCTCTCTGTTAACCTGGCTGGTTCAGATCTGTCTGAACATCTCTCTGTTAACCTGCCTGGTTCAGACCTGTCTGAACTCAGTATGACAGGGCTAGTCAGAGGAGCTGGTTGAAGACCTGACAGGGCTAGTCAGAGGAGCTGGTTGAGGCCCCTGACAGGGCTAACGATCCTTGGACATTTCTAGTCTTGTTTAGTTTACCTTGAGGTAAAGATGCTGAGATGCTAAGCCACATTAATGAGGAAGGAGAAGGCTTTAGTTGCTAGGGAAATGTTTTGCCTGTGAACGTGTGTTTTCAAAGAGGTGTCTGTTGTTGGAGAGAAAAGCCAACATGAAATACAGCAGGAAAATATTTAGTCTAGTCACACAGAATGGGGATGATGTAGCCTAGTCACACAGAATGGGGATGATGTAGCCTAGTCACACAGAATGGGGATGATGTAGCCTAGTCACACAGAATGGGGATGATGTAGCCTAGTCACACAGAATGGGGATGATGTAGCCTAGTCACACAGAATGGGGATGATGTAGCCTAGTCACACAGAATGGGGATGATGTAGCCTAGTCACACAGAATGGGGATGATGTAGCCTAGTCACACAGAATGGGGATGATGTAGCCTAGTCACACAGAATGGGGATGATGTAGCCTAGTCACACAGAATGGGGATGATGTAGCCTAGTCACACAGAATGGGGGATGATGTAGCCTAGTCACACAGAATGGGGATGATGTAGCCTAGTCACACAGAATGGGGATGATGTAGTCTAGTCACACAGAATGCAGCTAGTATGTAGTGTAGTGGGATGTGCTTGTTGACCTCTCCTCTTTTCTCTCTCTCGCTCTGCAGTCAGTACTCGGGTCCCCACAGCCAAGTACACCAAGGTGGGGGAGACTTTGAGACATGTGATCCCAGGTCACATGCAGTGCTCCATAGCGTGTGGAGGGAGGGCTTGTAAATACGAGAACCCGGCCCGCTGGAGTGACCAGGAGCAGGCCGTTAAGGGACTGTACTCCTCATGGTGAGTCTCTGTCTAACATCCCGTGTCTGTCCTCTCTCTCTTCTGGGCTCATAGATAGATAGATAGGTAGTATCAGACAGCTCTGGATAGGTAGTTAGATGGATAGGTAGATAGTATCAGACAGCTCTGGATAGGTAGATAGATAGATAGATAGATAGTATCAGGCAGCTCTGGATAGGTAGTTAGATGGATAGGTAGTTAGATAGATAGTACCAGGCAGCTCTGGATAGGTAGTTAGATGGATAGGTAGTTAGATAGATAGTATCAGACAGCTCTGGATAGGTAGTTAGATGGATAGGTAGTTAGATAGATAGATAGGTAGTGAGATATATAGTATCAGGCAGCTCTGGATAGGTAGTTAGATAGATAGTATCAGGCAGCTCTGGATAGGTAGTTAGATAGATAGTATCAGACAGCTCTGGATAGGTAGTTAGATGGATAGGTAGTTAGATAGATAGATAGAGAGATAGATAGGTAGTGAGATAGATAGTATCAGGCAGCTCTGGATAGGTAGTTAGATGGATAGGTAGTTAGATAGATAGATAGTATCAGACAGCTCTGGATAGGTAGTTAGATAGATAGATAGGTACTGAGATAGATAGGTAGTGAGATAGATAGGTAGTTAGACAAGTAGTAAGATAGTTAGATAGACAGGTAGTTAGATATAGACATGTAGTGAGGTAGGTAGTTAGATAGATGGATATATATATATATATATATAAGGTAGATAGATAGGTACTAAGATAGATAGGTAGTTAGACAAGTAGTAAGATAGTTAGATAGACAGGTAGTTAGATATAGACATGTAGTGAGGTAGGTAGGTAGGTAGTTAGATAGATGGATAGATAGTAAGATATATATATATATATATATAGATAGTAAGGTAGCTAGATAGACATATAGATAACCTCCACTCTTACACTAGCCCAAGCCAATGGCATGTACCAGATGCTCAGCAGGCTCTGCTCACACTTACTGGCCTGAGGCCAAACCACACGACCAACAACATTGGACACTTTATGGAACACAAAGCCTTCACTATATCATCCTGGAATATCCAAGACCTGAGGTCATCTGCCTTTGGCCTAAAGAGTAGGAACCTGGACTTCACCAAAGAAATCGGTAATACAGACATTGTCATCCTGCAAGAAACCTGGTATAGAGGAGACAGACCCACTAGTTGTCCTCTAGGTTAGAGAGCTGGTAGTCCCATCCACCAAACTACCAGGTGTGAAACAGGGAAGGGACTCAGGGGGTATGCTAATTTGGTATAGAGCAGACCTAACTCACTCCATTAAATTAATCAAAACAGGAACATTTTACATTTGGCTAGAAATTCAAAAGGAAATGATCTTAACAGAGAAAAATGTCCTCCTGTGTGCTACCTATATCCCCCCACTAGAATCCCCATACTTTAATGAAGACAGCTTCTCCATCCTGGAGGGGGAAATGAATCATTTCCAGGCCCAGGGACATGTACTAGTCTGTGGAGACCTAAATGCCAGAACCGGACAAGAACCTGACACCCTCAGCACACAGGGGGACAAACACATGCCTGCAGGTGACAGCATTCCCTCCCACATATGCCCCCCTAGAAACAACTATGACAACATAACCAACAAAAACGGGTCACAACTCCTGCAGCTCTGTCGCACGCTGGGTATGTATAGGTAGTACCATAGTCAATGGTAGGCTTCGAGGGGACTCCTATGGTAGGTACACCTATAGCTCATCTCTTTGCAGTAGTACTGTAGACTACTTTATCACTGACCTCAACCCATAGTCTCTCAGAGCGTTCACAGTCAGCCCACAGACACCCCTATCAGACCACAGCAAAATCACAGTCTACTTAAACAGAGCAATACTCAACCATGAGGCATCAAAGCCAAAGGAACTGAGTAACATTAAGAAATGCTACAGATGGAAGGAATGCAGTTTGGAAACCTACCAAAAAACAATTAGGCAACATCAAATTCAATCCCTTTTAGACAATTTCCTGGGTAAAACGTTCCACTGTAATAGTGAAGGTGTAAACTTGGCAGTAGAAAATCTTAACAGTATATTTGACCTCTCAGCTTCCCTATCAAATCTAAATATCTCAAATAGAAAACCGAAGAAAATTAACAACAATGACAAATGGTTTGATGAAGAATGCAAAAATCTAAGAAAGAAATTGAGAAACCTGTCCAACCAAAAAAACCTGAGCACGCCTTCACTATGGTGAATCACTAAAACCATACAGAAATACACTACGGAAAAAGAAGGAACAGCACGTTAGAAATCAGCTCAATGTCATTGAAGAATCCAGAGACTCTAACCACCTCCGGGAAAATTAGAAAACACTAAACAAACAACACGAAGAATTATCTATCCAAAATGGAGATGTATGGGTAAACCACTTCTCCAATCTTTGTGGCTCTATAACAAAGAATAAAGAGCAAAAACATGTACATGATCAAATACAAATCTTAGAATCAACTATTAAAGACTACCAGAACCCACTGGATTCCAGAACCCACTGGATTCTCCAATTACCTTGAATGAGCTACAGGACAAAATAAAAACCCTCCAACCCAAAAAGGCATGGGGTGTTGTTGGTATCCTTAATGAAATGATCAAATATACAGACAACAAATTCCAATTGGCTATACTAAAACTCTTTAACATCATCCTTAATTTTGGCATCTTCCCCAATATTTGGAACCAAGGACTGATCAGCCCAATCCACAAAAGTGGAGACAAATTTGACCCCAAAAACTACTGTGGGATATGCGTCAACAGCAACCTTGGGAAAATCCTCTGCATTATCATTAACAGCAGACTTGTACATTTCCTCAGTGAAAACAATGTACTGAGCAAATGTCCATTTTTTGACCAAATTACCGTACGTACGTGTTCACCCTGCACACCAACAAACAAAACAAAGGCAAAGTCTTCTCATGCTTTGTTGATTTCAAAAAAGCCTTTGACTCAATTTGGCATGAGGGTCTGCTATACACATTGATGGAAAGTGGCATTGAGGGAAAAACATACAACATTATAAAATACATGTACACAAACAACAAGTGTGCGGTTAAAATTGGCAAAAAACACACAGGGCCGTGGGGTGAGACAGGGATGCAGCTTAAGCCCCACCCTCTTCAACATATATATCGACGAATTGGCGAGGGCACTAGATCAGTCTGCAGCACACAAAAAACTATACATACAGTGGGGCAAAAAAGTATTTAGTCAGCCACCAATTGTGCAGAGAGAGAGAGGCCTGAGAGAGGCCTGTAAGGCCTGTAATTTTCATTATAGGTACACTTCAACTATGACAGACAAAATGAGAAAAAAAAATCCAGAAAATCACATTTTGATAATGAATTTATTTGCAAATTATGGTGGAAAATAAGTATTTGGTCACCTACAAACAAGCAAGATTTCTGGCTCTCATAGACCTGTAACTTCTTCTTTAAGAGGCTCCTCTGTCCTCCAATCGTTACCTGTATTAATGGCACCTGTTTGAACTTGTTATCAGTATAAAAGACACCTGTCCACAACCTCAAACAGTCACACTCCAAACTCCACTATGGCCAAGACCAAAGAGCTGTCAAAGGACACCAGAAACAAAATTGTCCTAGGGCCTCCTCCACGTCTCCTGATGAACTGGCCTGTCCTCTGGTAACACCTGCATGCTCTGGACACTACGCTGACAGACACAGCAAACCTTCTTGCCACAGCTCGCATTGATGTGCCATCCTGGATGAGCTGCACTACCTGAGCCACTTGTGTGGGTTGTAGACTCCGTCTCATGCTACCACTAGAGTGAAAACACCGCCAGCATTCAAAAGTGACCAAAACATCAGCCAGGAGGCATAGGAACTGAGTATGTGTATAATATGACATTTGTAATGTCTTTATTATTTTAAAACTTCTGTATGTGTAATGTTTACTGTTAATTTTTATTGTTTATTTCACTTTTGTATATTATCTACCTCACTTGCTTTGGCAATGTTAACACATGTTTCCCATGCCAATAAAGCCCCTTGATTTGAATAGATAGTAGTAAGTAGTAGTAAGATAGATAGATAGGTAGGTAGGTAGATAGATCTGTAGATGGATAGGTAGGTAGATAGATAGGTAGGTAGATCTGTAGATAGATAGATAGATAGATCTGTAGATAGATAGGTAGGTAGATAGATAGATAGATAGGTAGGTAGAAAGATAGATCTGTAGATAGATAGGTAGGTAGGTAGATAGATCTGTAGATAGATAGATAGGTAGATAGATAGATCTGGATAGATAGGTAGGTAGATAGATGGATAGATGGATAGATAGGTATGTAGATCTGTAGATAGGTAGGTAGGTAGATGGGTTGTAATATAGATAGATATGATGTTGGATAGATATTTAGATGGGTAGATATAGATCGATATGGGTAGTAAGATAGATAGCTATGTTGTTGGATAGATATTTAGATGGATAGATAGATGGGTAGTAAGATAGATAGATAGATAGATGGGTAGTAAGATAGATAGATAGATAGATAGATAGATAGATAGATAGATAGTAAGATAGATAGATAGATAGATAGATGGGTAGTAAGATAGATAG